>NC_057933.1:83056324-83197569 GCF_018555375.3 Anguilla rostrata | reverse complement strand
GAAACACAAAATTCTTTTGTATAATAAAACCATATAACAGATGCTCACTGCAGTGTACTTCTAAAAACATTTTACCACAGCAGTACATACCAAGTACTTGCTTTCTGTTTTGAAAATGGGATTATTTGTGGTTTTGGAGGTATAGTAGCATATAACAAAAAAGAAATAATCTCATATGCGGATTACCTGCTAGTTTGTATACATTTATTTGCTAAATATAATTGGCCAATTCTCACATGTATCTGAATTTCTCATTGGCTGTATGCAGACCTGGGTCAAATAAGTATTTGTTTTGGATTCAAATTTTCTACTCTTTACTGATCTTGTCTGGTGTATTGGAACCAATGAAATACTCTCAAAAATTGCAAACCTCGCCTTCTGGTCATATTGGCAGGCTCAACTACACCAGGAAAGATCAATGGAGCACAGAAAAGTATTTGAATACAAAACAAAAGCCGCATTTCCACCGCAGGAACTAGGGTCTAAATTTAGTTCCGGGGGCTTTGTTTTACCCCCCAAAAGGTTCCTGCTCGGGGGGTAGTACTTTCCAAAAATACAGGAACCTTTTGGGTGGAGCTTGCAGCGCTGAACATTTCTGATTGGTCGAGTACTCGCAGCACTTTTTTGTGTCTATTTTCAGGCGCCATGTTTAAAAATATGCAGGCGCAACCCAATTTATTTTCATAATAACTTCAAATCAAACTTGTATGTTATGCGGCGCCGTCGCCTACTTTTGGTTATAGCCTGCCAACGTCTTGGAATTATAACGTGTGCTCTTCTGTTCTTTTCTTGCTTTAGTATTCGTTTTATAAAATGCTAAGCATTCGTGCTGGGACAGCATATTACGTACTAAAACATTCAAACGGATTAATTCGGTTGCTGAATATTTTCTTGCGGATTTTCTTTGTTAGCCCGTTGTAATTGAATCAAAACGTTTGATACAGTTATGTGAGGTATGCGGTAGTTCTGCGTAATTCACATTGGTGATACAGTAAAAGCAAACTGGAAATCACCTTCCGCACTTTTTGTCATGGTAAAATAACAGGTTAATTCTAGTAATCGTACCTTTAGCTTTTTCAGACTGCCGTAATTTTACTCTGCCATTCTTCAATTCCACAAAAAGACCAGGAAGACTATGGACTAATTTATGGTGCATGGTTCGCATCTGGAGGGCACACTTCGCTGCTCGGCTAGCAGTAACTTCGAAGGAAAACAAACGGTGGCTGTACCACTACTAATTTAAATTTTCACGCAAGTCCGAGTTTTCGTTCTATTCTTGTCATTTTGCGATTAGCCTATATAGAATGGACGATGAGAAAGTAATCAAACAGCAAATTGTTTACAACGTGTGCATGTTTTCTGCTGTTGTTGCCAGTTATATTGGAAATGTGAATGCATTCTGTCGCTTCGGATGTCAAGACATGAAAGCGAATGTTCGCATAAAAACATAATGAATGTGTTTGAGAGGATATATAAAACAAGTACAATCTGACTATTGGTCTGTTATATCCTATTTGTTGCATAACGGTCCAAGTTCAACTACCAACGACAGTTTTGCTTGACAACGGTAAAATATGCCCAGACGGCTGCAGAAGAATATTTCAATTCCATGTGATTAAATCAATAAAAAATCAATAAATACAAAAAGTAACCATATATAGTCATTGTTGGTAACCCGTTGTATATAAGTGAAATAAACCCCTCCGGGCTGTCCCGGTTATTAGAAAATAATGTAGGCTACTTCGGTGGTAGTATGGGGTTACAGAAGAAATCATAGGACAGATGGAACGACGACAACGTCGCTTTTTCATACGTCAGTGGGCTAATTTGCCTAATCTTTGCGGGACTTTAGACCCCGGTGGAAACGCAGACAACCATTGGCTGAAGGAACCTTTTAGTTCCTAGTAAAGTAGTTCCTGGGACTGAAAGTTCCGGGTAATTTTGGTGGAAACGCGGCTAAATAAGTATTTGACCCTGGTCTGGCTGCATGCTTAAATGGCTTCTCTTAGTTCCAAAGTGTTGTTGTAAATAGATTCAGTTGAATTCTGAGTTCCAGATACCTCTGCATTGTCATTTAGACAAACCACTGTATCTTAACCACAGGGACTTTCTGCAAGCAGAACCGAGTTAAAAAAAAAAAAAAAAAAAAAAAAAAAACCTTGCAGAATGCACAAGGCCTAATCATAGGACCTTGTGCAGGTACTCGAGGCACCATGCCAGCTATGAAAATTTATGAAATTGCACATTTGAATTTCCTGTTCCTGTTCTGTATTATCAGTGTTGAGGGAACAAAACAGCTTTTATGTCAGACAAGTTTCTATGTGAAAAGTTATTATGTCATTGAATAGATTTTTTTTCTTCAAAATGTCAGTTCACTCATATCAGTAAAGTAATATTAATTAATTTAGTAATTTTCATATTAAAGTGTGAGATTTTAATCTTTGTACATGTTTCATTGTTGTTCTGTGTTTACCCCTATCACATTCATAACTATCTTTACCAATGCTGGGGTTGCGATTCAGTCAATCTAAAACTACAAAACAGGTTTTGCCAGTTCTACACCGCAATGAGAACATTGCTCACCCATCGCATGCCACAGTTTTTTTTTTTACACAGTCATCGAATCCAGGTTGCAAACAAAGAGCAAACAAAGAAGGCAATGGGGGATGATTGATACACAATGTGTGTGCGTGTGTGTGTGTGTGTGTGTGTGTGTGTGTGTGTGTGTGTGTGTGTGTGTGTATAACCATCATGTGTAGACACGCAGTAACTGAATATGAATAATATTATTTTTGGCTGGAATAGAGGTTCAATAAATGGATAATCGTAACCTCTGAAATACAGCATTAACTGTAAAATACAAATTTTAACACAATTGTTTTCTTTCACACCAGGGGCAAACACAAGAACTCAAAAACGTCATTTGAAATTGGCAACTCAAAACAATGCACCATTCTACCTTTTATGATCATAATTTTATGAAGATCGGTCTGAAAGTGTCTGCTGCTGGTGAGTCTGTCATATTAAGCTTGCAGTGGTAAAGCAGAGATTGATTAGGTTTGGTAAGATTTAAATGCAAAACACACTGGTATATCTAGAAAGGGGTTGCTCTTTATGGCTATGTTGATAGCCAACTTCACCTGTATTTCTTATTTCCTTCATGAGACATTACCATGACAATTCTCCCTAAACAGTCTTACAAAATTGTATTGTGTTTAACTTTTCATACAAGATCTGCATTAGAGTACTGAATAGGCCAATCGGTTACAAATGGCAAATCTTTCCTGATAAAATTAACATGAATGACCATCAATGATTCAGATTCACTCAACTTGAATAACCAATCTGCTAAAGCTGTCCCTGCAATGTTCATTGTGACTTTAAGGTACCACTCAATGGATATTCTGGAAACCGAACAAATTTATGAATTGAAAACATTTACCATAACTTTCCTAATGTTCTGAAAACCAAAGATGGTTAGCAAGCTTTAACACATTATGATTAATAATAAGATATAAGATATTAATTGCTCTATCATGCCACTTTGATACAGACGCCATTTGTGATATGTTAATCTCAGACTACCCACCCGGGACTGTGACTACTCTGAAACATATTTACAAAAAACCACATACTAACCTTCTGTAGTATCCTGTTGATCCAAGATTTGTTGTCAGGAAGAAGAGAATTCATCCAGTTTACAGAAACAGCTTTGCATGTTAGGCCACACACCTGAGTTGCGTTAGCTAATCAGCCCAGGTGCTTAAAGGTGTGCTGCTCTCCAAGGTTCAGGGCTGAAACTGGCAGCTCACACCGAGAGCGCATTTCCTTTTGTTTCGTTTTGTTTTGTTTTGTTGCTGTTTGCAGAAGGAATTTCCCCACCTGTTGGTTACGGTCTGTAGTCATGGCAAGAAGGAAGGAAAGTGGCTTGTAAGTTCCAGGGCAGCCCGGATAAGTGGGAGGAGCTGGTCTGGTAAGGGGGTCAGCTATGGGCAGCGCACGGGAAAGTGGGAGGAGCTGGTCTGGCTGGTAAGGGGGTCAGCTATGGGCGGAGCACGGGAAAGTGGGAGGAGCTGGTCTGGCTGGTAAGGGGGTCAGCTATGGGCGGAGCACGGGAAAGTGGGAGGAGCTGGTCTGGCTGGTAAGGGGGTCAGCTATGGGTGGAAGATGGGAAAGTGGGAGGAGTTGGTCTGGTAATGGTGTCAGCTATGGGCGGAGCATGGGAAAGTGGGAGGAGCTGGTCTGGTAATGGTGTCAGCTATGGGCGGAGCACGGGAAAGTGGGAGGAGTTGGTCTGGTAATGGTGTCAGCTATGGGCAGAGCATGGGAAAGTGGCCACGCCATTTTACTTTCTTTTGTCTTTGTTGTTTTAGCTTGTTGCGTTAGTTTATTGTTTTTGCCTAGCGTTTGCCGGCGTTCCCCGGACCTGCCGCATCGCCCTCCCAGGCGTGTCACGCTGGTGTGTGGAAGGGATTCCCTTCAGTGAAACTCACAAGCGCTAAAAAGGTTTTAATCTGAACTGAATATGACTGTTACATCATTGACGGATTTCTGCCCAAATTGGTTGTTTGTTGTCTGTCGGGTTGCAGCGCTAGCTGTGCGTCGCCGTGCTGAGTGTAACAGTGAACAGATGCCATCTCTCGTTTCTCTCCAAAAACTCAAACAGCAACTGTCTGGTACACGGGGTCATTCCACAGGCTTTTCACAGCAAATGAGCTGTTACAGCTGAGCTCTCTCTGGAATGCAATGTGGATAAGGGTGGGTAGATCAGATTAGATAAATTGCACCTGCGGTGAACAGACCATTTGGGGCGAGGCAGCGCGCACAAGGGAATGGGGTTTATAAACATGATAAACTGACGACGAGGCTGCCTATGGCTGCCTCCGCTGGAGCTATAAATACCAGGTGACAATTACGTGCTTGCATTACCTTCATTAGGGCAGATGAGCACCAGGTGAAGCTACTCGAAATTAGCTCAACAATAGGGGGCAGTTAAACACCAACCCCCACACACAGTTTCACTAACGCCTTTAACTAGCAACAGTGAGTCAACTACAGAAATTCTGAGCTAACGCACAACTAAGTTTGCTGACTAGCAACAGCTGAGACAAGTTTAAAAAAGATTATCTAAATTACACACAACTATGTTGTGTGTACCGTAGGCACCCCCTCTGTATTTCCCTGGGGGGGCAGTAATGGTTGCAGTATACAATTATGCCACCTAAACCAAAAAATGCAGAAAACTGATATGAAGAAAAAAAAAGTACCAAGGAATTTTTTTCATCATTAGCACAAAGTAAGAAAAAGTAAATACATGTAGGAAATAACATGGGGGTAATTCAGCCCTCCCCACAATGAGAAGGCAGACCTGTCTTTTTGCACCGTATTTACTATGAATCTCACCTGAGGTGGAAAGGTCCAGGGGTCAGAGAGTAGAGATAAAGTGCAACCGACGGGGATACAACTTCACTCCTAAAAACCTTCAGGTGTTGGAGCCCATTCACCAGGCTAACTGGAGCTATCCCACACCTCCCAAAGACACCAACTTGCTCCCCATGGCATCCGCTTTCCAACAATGCCAAACATGATTACACTGTATTATGGAGAACCTAAGGTGTACCTAATGCTGATCCAGCAGTGTGTTCTGCAACTGAGCACAGTCTCTTTATCACACCCTGCTGACTCCCTGTCAGCACAGTAAACAGCCTGTTTTCCCTTTGGGGGTTTGATAAGGACCACGCTTCTGTAAACCACACTACAGTGCCTGCAACTTTCGAGTTGCAAGACCAGTAATGTAACCCTTGCACTACACTGCTGCCCAGGCAGTGTGTGGTGTACACACTACACACTGCCTGGGCAGGGGGTAGTGTACACACTACACACTACACACTGCCTGGGCAGGGGGTAGTGTACACACTACACACTACACACTGCCTGGGCAGGGGGTAGTGTACACACTACACACTACACACTGCCTGGGCAGGGGGTAGTGTACACACTACACACTACACACTACACACTGCCTGGGCAGGGGGGTAGTGTACACACTACACACTACACATACTCCTGGCAGGGTAGTGTACACACTACACACTACACACTGCCTGGGCAGGGGGGTAGTGTACACAACTACACACTACACTACATGCCTGGGCAGGGGTATGTACACTACACACTACAATTCCTGGACTGTACAATCCTACACACTGCCTGGCAGGGCAGTGTACACACTACACACTACACATTGCCTGGGCAGGGGGGTAGTGTACACACTACACACTACACACTGCCTGGGCAGGGGGGTAGTGTACACACTACACACTACACACTACACACTGCCTGGGCAGGGGGGTAGTGTACACAATAAAACTTGCAGTTGAGTTCACCCTGTTCCTCAATAGCTTTGTTCTAAATTTCGTAAATTTGTGTTCCACATCTTACCCTACCAAGGGTAAAATTCATGGAAATGAAATGAAATTTCCTCCTTCAACGATGGCCCATATTGCTACAGTGATACAAAAATGTATTCTTTCCTTATATTTCAGAGAAGGGAAACATAAAATTATTTTGTATAATAAAATCATATAACTGATGCTCGTTGCAGTGTACTTCTAAAAACATTTTACCAGTGCAGTACATACCAAGCGCCTACTTTCTGTTTTGAAAATGGGTTCACTTGTGGTTTTGGAGGAAGCATATAACAAAAAAGAAATAATCTCATATGTGGATCACCCCTGCTAATTTGTACACATTGATTTGCTAAATATAATTGGCTGATTCTCACGTGTATCTGAATTTCTCATTGGCTGTATGCAGACCTGGGTCAAATAAGTATTTGTTTTGGATTCAAATTTTTTATACTTTACTGATCCTGATTGGTGTATTGGCACCAATGAAATACACAGAAAAGTATTTGAATCCAAAACAAATAAGTATTTGACCCAGGTCTGGCTGTATGCTTAAATGGCTTCTCTCAGTTTCAGTTGTAAATAGATTCAGTTGAATTCTGAGTTCCAGATACCTCTGCATTGTCATTTAGACAAACCACTGTATCTTAACCACAGGAACTTTCTGCAAGCATAACTGAGTTTGAAAAAAAAAAAAAACCTTGCAGAATGCACAAGGCCTAATCATAGGACCTTGTGCAGGTACTCGAGGTCCATGCGCATTTTAGGCTATCCAAAGGTAAATAGGGGCCAACTCAACATGGATCCCGGCTCAGTTTTGAGGGACCCGACACAAGGGCGGTGCGATCGAACGTGCAACCTCGGGACTGCGACAATTACTCCTGATATTGGGCCCCTCATCCATGCGCTTGAAGCTTTGGCACAGAGATAGGGGTACCTGCAATGTGATCCTGGCACCCTGTGTATGAGGTGCACCAGCTGTACCTTGGGTACCATGCTGACGTGCGTGACAGTGTACGTGCCCATGGCTGCTGCTGTAGACCTGCATAATGGGCCTGTGTGTGACCCTGCGCTGTGACCTCTGTGCAGCCTGAGATGTGTGCTGTACCTGTGTACCATGCTGTACCTGTGTACCATGCTGTACCTGTGCACCATGCTGTACCTGTGTACCATGCTGTACCTGTGCACCATGCTGTACCTGTGTACCATGCTGTACCTGTGTACCATGCTGTACCTGTGCAGCCTGAGATGTGTGCTGTACCTGTGCACCATGCTGTACCTGTGCACCATGCTGTACCTGTGCACCATGCTGTACCTGTGCACCATGCCAGCTATGAAAATTTATGAAATTGCACATTTGAATTTCCTGTTGCTGTTCTGTGTTATCAGTGTTGAGGGAACAAATGTCAGACAAGTTTCTGTGTGAAAAGGATAAGATTATTATATAATTTATTTATTTTTATTTTAAAAAGTCAGTTGACTCATATCAGCAAAGTAATGAAAATTAATTCTGTCATTTTCATCTAAAACTGTGAGATTTTAATTTTTGTACATTTTCCATTGTTGTTCTGTGGTTGCTCCTACCACAATCATAACTATCGTTACCAATGCTGGTGTTACGAATGAGAGAATAAATAAAAAACAGGTTTTGCCAGTTCTTCACCACAACATTAATCGTTACCCATCACATGAAAAATCATTGAGTCTGAAGTTGCAGCAAAGAGTACAGATTGATACACAATGTGTGTGTGTGTATTCCATATTTGTTGCCTCTCAAGGGAATAAGTATTTAAGGTGTGATGTGTTTTCAAAAAAATGATTAGAAAGGTTCACACTATGCCACCTGTACAGTATATAAAATGAAAAATCCAGAGGGAATAAAGTAGACTCTGTAGTCCTACTGAGATAAAGTTCACAACCCACGATAAACACAAGCAGAAAGACAGACACTGAAGACATGGGTGTATTTTAAAAGACCACTTTGTGTATATTAGTTTCTCGCTTTTTTTGTTTCACTGTTCGTCTCACCAACCCAATTTAATGTCGTCATTAACAGACAAGTCTCAGACACTCCAGGGCTCAGGTTTCAGGTGGAAAGTGTGGCCGGCTTGGATGGGCAAACAGGAAGGGCAGGTTGGTACAGAACTACAACACCCAGATGGACGGGGATGATAAACATCAAACAGGAAATGCTCACAGATCGAAGCGCAGCCCACATTAGAACCACTACCACAGGTTCCAGCTCATTAAGCTCAGCATGTCAGCTTCCAGAATGTGTTTAGTTTGGAGCAGTCAAAGACTAAACCTTCTTGTTTCACTTCAAACCCTGCAAACACAAGGCCTTAAACAGCTTAATGTCATTCACAACCATTATCATTGGTGCCAATCTTACCCTGAGAAACCACTTAAATGGAAACCATTCACTTTTAAACCAGGCACAGATTCATTTTTTTCCCCCCATCAGAACCAGTTCTAAAATGATCAACATTTCCAAATTCCATTAGGAGTTCCCTTCTCACCTGCTCCCTGACCCAGTGCCCCTGTTGCCACTCCTCCTCGCCTCTCAGATCTCAATCGTGCCATGGATGATCTCTCCTTGCTTTTGACAAGACTCATATGGCACCAACGAGCTCAGGGACGTAGGGTCAAGTTAGCCTCATCACTCTATACAGCAGCAGCCCTGTGTTTGTCCATAGCTGTAAGTCGGCACTGGCTATGAAGACTTTCCTTCGTGTCCTTGGTAACTTATGACGGGTGTGAGTGGCAACAGAGAGACTGGATCCGCATCCCTGACCAGAGAGCACAAGCTGGCTATTCAAAACAGCACTGCAGCGATGCCCAATTAGCAATGACATATATATATATATATATATATATATATATATACACTTCCCATTGCAAGACGCAAAACACATCTGCTCCATCGCAAACCTCCCACAGCCTTCTGAAAAACTGTTACTGGGAAAGAGAGAGGAGGTAAGGGTGTGAGAGAAAGAAAAAAAAAAAACACTATTACACATTGGTCATACAAGAGATAATTCAGAACCAGACCAGACACAGGATTATATGTTAACAGCTTATTGAAAAGGCCAGGTGACATGGGGAGGGACCCCAGCGGCCTCCACACACCCACCTGGGCCACGCAGGTACGAGAGAACGCTCCATCCTGTCAGGTGAGCAGCACACGGCAGGATCACAAGAAAACAGGTTTCAGAGCTTCGTTTGTCATTTGTCATTTTATTACTATTTCAAATCAATAAATACGTTTATTATCTCAGATGGCTGGCTCATATCATACACTTGGACATGTTCAACAAAATCAGGCAAATTAGACAGACTTTTTCCAATATTTTCACGAGCAAATCTTTGGTCAAATTGTGAACTGACATATCAACTTACTAGGTAGTTTTGACATGGTTCTAGTCAGCTTATAATGCTATGAGCTGGAATGATGGTGAAACTGTAGTTCATGCCAATTCTAAGAACCAGTCTTCCTGCCAAAAATAATATTATTTGGTTTCTTGGTACTGTGCATCTACACATGGTGGTTGATTGGTCATGCTACAGTCTGGTTCTCCCCTATTGGGGGTCATGTCGGGAATTTTAAACAAACTTATCACCATTTCAAAGAAACAGCGTGACACCCAAGCCCATTGACACGGTCTGATAAATAACAAATGGATAATCGTAACCTCTGAAATACAGCATGAGAATAAGCAACAACAACAATAGGCAATTAAAATACAAATTTTAACACAATTGTTTTCTTTCACACCAGGGGCAAACACAAGAACTCAAAAACGTCATTTGAAATTGGCAACTCAAAACATGCACCATTCTACCAAGCCAAATGCTGGAGAGAAACTAACTTCTGGGGGCAATGTGGACAAACTGCCAACACTCTCCTGTGGTTATTGAACATTTTCTGTCCAAATACCAGTACATGGTCAAGATGAAATATGGTAAGACACGTCCATATGTCCACTGTCTAAGCTGTACAACATCATACAATTACCAACAACCTCTCTATCGCTTGCAGGTTTGTAATCAGTGAATTGTCTGCTATTAAGCTGGCACATTACAGCAGCGTTTGAACAAATCATACAAAAGCAGAGAACAAAGCTAGGTGTGAAGGATAATTATTTTATCTGATCATAATTTTACGAAGATCGGTCTGCTGTTGGTGAGTCTGTCATATTAAGGGTGCAGTGGTAAAGCAGAGGTTGATTAGGTTTGGTCAGATTTAAATGCAAAACACTACATTGATAGCCAACATCACCTGTATTTCTGTCTTTTCACACAAGCGTAGAAGATAAACACAAATTCTTAAAAATGTTTAAAGCCCTCTCAGGATAGCTTACAATGGACCTGTACGACTGATTCTTATTTACAAAAACAAAATATTACTAATAGTAATTATGACAGACTCAAGTTTAGCCGTGTCAATATGTAACCAATTTCCCCAATGAGGGGATTATAAATTGAAAAGGTAGTATCTATAGTAGACAAAAAACATTCCACATCATTGCAGCTAATATTTTCAATGGATGTCATTTCAAACTAACTGACGGCACACAAAAACGCATTAAGACATACTGAGCTACAGCGTGCCAGAATTAAGATGTGTTTAACAGTTAACATCTAAAAAATACACATTTTTTTTTCTTTTTTTCTTTTTTTTTGTTTACTTCACTTATGCGTCACCTATGCTAGGCTACAGCACCTACTGTGGCCCCAGGTTTCCAAACTTGCTACACCTCTGTTCACTCAGCCCGTCCCGCCAAGATAAACACAACCTTTCCTTCGTTTGCTGAATTCACTTCAAATATGCACCAGAATTCGACAATGTGCACATACATATTTCACTGTCTTTGTAGATGTCCATCAGACCCAAAAAAACAGACGCAAACAAGTGGTGTGGCACCACGGTAAAGATATAAACAAATTAATACAATGAGTTTCCTAATTTAACCGTGTTGCTTTTTGTGAAAAGGATTACTAACAACAGTGGTGCACATTTGAAAGGAAGTTAGTTCTAAATGTCTACTGAAAATACATTCAGTCAGAAGTAACTATTGTCGTCTTGTGCTGGTTTTTATTTATTTATTTTTTTAACAACAGTCCGTTTGCGATCAGCCATGTTTTAAATATGTTCTCTTCCTCTCAGCAGCACAAGATAAGATGTTTTTTTTCCCCCCCCACACTTGCATTGATGCAAAGTAAAAATGAAAAGGTTACATTTTTCCAATTTGAGTTGTTTTGTATCTACACTGTCAATTTAAACAGCAACATTTCAATTTTATCAAAAGCAAAAACAGGAACAACACAAATACGGCAGCGTCATACACCAACTTTGCATGCGTTCTTTAAAATAAAGGATTTCTGATTATTATTCGATATTTTTCAGTAGTGGTACAATTAACAGTTATTCAATACTGAGCCATAGGGTTTCCTCAGTGACACAATGAACAAAATAAACGTTTGCAGTGGGCAGCTACAGCATATTATTTTTTGACATGTCGCTGCCTGAGTGAAAGATTTTTGTGAGTTTGACTCAATAAATCTGAAAATCTATCGAAAGGTTTTATGAACCCCCCACTCCATTATGCTAATATAGGATTTTTTTCTTTGTCTTTCCAAATACAAATCAATAAAAACACCTTTTATAAATGAATTCAATAAATAAATGATAAATATAAGTGTCTACGTGTGTGTGGCTATGTGTGTGTGCTCGCATGTGTGTGTGTACGTGTGTGTGTGTGTGTGTTCGTGCTCATGCGCGTGCCTGTGTGTGTGTGTGTGTGTGTGTACGTTCCTGTGTGTGTGTGTGTGTTCGTGCTCACGCGCGCGTGTGTGTGTGTGTGTTCGTGTTCGTGCTCGCGCGTGTGTGTGTGTGTACGTGCCTGTGTGTGTGTGTGTGTGTGTGTGTGTGTGTGTGTGTACGTGCCTGTGTGCCAGTAAAATGACACTCATTCGGGGTCTTCACTTAAAGATAACTTTTTAGCGCTTGGCCTGTCAGGTCAGTTCTGTTGTGGGACCGATGCTTTTGCACACAGACTGAGCAAAATGGCCACGTCACCCCGGACCTTCCCATTCATATCTTACGGCTAAACACGGGGTTAGCATCCCATTTTTACACCAACTGCTCACAAATTCTGTATGCTAGGGGGTCACAGTGGTTCTTAGCAGTTCTAAACTTCAGTCTTTACCAGGGACAATGGGTGCCCAGCGGGCATAGATTGCTAGAACTGAATTCTCCTCAACTCACGTAACAATATTTATCTGAATTGAAAAAATAATGTAATTTTCAGCTACATCATAATAAAATAATTAAACCAACATCAATAGTATACTCTAAAATACAAAATTAAATATTTCTATATGTCACCAACAACAAAACAATACATCATTTAAAACATAAATTCCATTATTAACAGCATGGCAAATCAGGGAATTCTACTAAAAAGGCTCTTTCCGTCAGTTACTTAGCCCCACCCCAAACCCTCGTGTATGAAACAGAACATGGAATTCCTTAAAATAAACATGGGAAGAAATGACTTCTACCCCTAGGTTCATCTGAAAATGGTCAGGGTGTTGGCAGGGGTTTTGAGAAGTGGGGGACAGGGGGTTACTGTTTTCCTTACAATTTTGATGTTGGCCTCATGGAAGTGAGAGGAGGGGGGGTGGGGGGGGGGCATTCCCTAAAGTGGGAAAAAGAGAGAGAGGACCTCGACCCAGAGGCCCCGCCCTTCTCTCCTCAGTTCATTTGCTCAAAGAATTTGTAGGTGGGGTTTTCATAGCCGTGGTTCTGCATCTTGTTCAGCTGCCTCTCCTCAGGGGTCAGCATGGGATCGACCTGCTGCGGGGTGTGAGGAGAGAGAGAGAGAGAGGGACAGAGAGAGAGAGGAAGGGGGAAGAAGAGAAAGAGAGAGAGACGGTGCAGAAGACAAAAGGAGAGAAAGACGGGGGGGGGGGAAGGAGTTGAGAGAGTCGTTGGTATTGCGTTGTAATTCTGCAGTATCTTTAGCAGTTTGGCTGCTTTGAAAAAAAATCGTTTACCACCAGGAGGGATCCTCTGGCCAGGTTTAAACAGTACAGGTTGGAGCAATAAAACCAGCTCACTTTACCTGGCCTAACCAATATGTTCTGACCAGTCACATCAACACAGTATTTTCAACACTAGCTGTTTCATTTTTATTAAAGTGGAGACCTGGGGTGTGAAACCCCATGATTCCATGCAGTTACTATAGGTATCTTATTACTGATTACTACATAAAATAGTCTAGGCCAGTCTTGGAAGTACAGTGAAGCCCACATTCGAGTCAAAAATTGAACAGATTCAGAGCTACCCCAATCCTCAATAATATCTTCAAAACACGGCCGTTTCCAGCGCGAAAAAGAAAAGACCCACTTGATGCATTTTATCGCGGTTGTACTGCAGAGCTGACACTACCAGGCTTTTGCACACAGCACCTGGGTCCAGCTGTGCGTGAGCGCAACCCGATGGCTCGGTACGTCCGCGAGAAAACGTGCGGCCAGCCCCTTACCTCCACAATGCCGTGGCTGATGGTGCCGTACGGCTTCCGACGAACCAGCAGCAGGCTGATCACCATCACCATGGCGATCGCCACGGCGACCACCAGCAGCCCCACCATGGCGCCGCGGTTGAACGTCTCCAAGGCGTCCGGTTGCTAGGCGAGCGAGGGATAGAGAGAGCGGAGGGAAAGGGAAAGAACGGGGGACGGAAGGGAGAGGGTGAGAGATCGCGGAAGGAGAACTGGAGATAGCGAAGCTTGTGGGTGTGGACGGGGCCCCCTACTGGTGATGGACTGACGGTCGGGACTTACCAGTTCATCTCTTTGGATTCCCGGGGACTTGTACACCACCTGCTTGAGTTCCACAGAAGTGTTCAACTAAAAAGATGAAAACAATGCAATCGGTTAAAAAACATCATTTATTCAGCAAATATCAGGCGCAAAAAAACATGTTTTGATTAGCTCGGATTTGTAAAAAATTATCTAGGGAATCGAAGTGAAATGAATTTTGATTTAAGAGCACAAATTTTTTAACAGCTGTTCTTTTCCACCCTAACTACTGTGATCCTGGTCGTTCTGAGCCTGCTGGGCGTTGATGTGCTATGGATGTAGTATGTCATGCAATACTATCCTTGTGAGTCACTTGGGGGTGAGGGAATCCACCGAATGTAGAAATACACGAGAGCTATGATTATTAATTTTACCTTTTCTTCATATTCCGCGGTGGCATAGTCATACTCGTCTATCCCAGGACCTGTGGGGAGGAACATATTTCACACATACTGTCTGCTTAACATCCAAAACCACACTCAAGTCAAACCGCATGCCAATGTGAAGAATGCGTGCTGCACACATCATATCCTCCACATAATTATAGCTCAATTAATCTCGTCAGCCTTGATCAAAGCAGGGTTGTTGAATTTACATTCAATACCAATTTAAAGAAAAACACAGATGAAGCATTTGTTAATGTGGAAACAAACAGAGATATGTCTGTGGGAAAACGTCAGAACTATGAATTAGGCTTTTTCCATTATAAACATTCTTAATCCTCAATTAAATCAGATTCTTCTGTAATTTAGACGCCACATGTAAATCCTACAGAACCAGCATCTCCTCATCCACCCACCCCAGAACTCACCTTTCTTACTGTTGGGCTGAGAATCTACGAATATGTGAGCGAAAAGAGGGAAATAGGAAAGAACGTTAACAGCTGTTACTTTGTGAAAAGCAGCGACAGTCACTTGATTCATGCAGTATACTGAATATGTCAGTGATTCCAAAAGAAGAGCCACCTTTCACAGTCTGGCCTAAAGAGGGCAAGGAAACATCCCCAAAATGTGACAGTTATCAGTCTTAATAACCAGAGGTTCACACTGATCAGGCACAAACCTGTTCAGTGATCAATACCAATCAATCAATCAATCAATCCATCATGTGTCAGCGTGACAATCGGCAACAGGTCAACGGGGGAAACCATCGATGATGCATTTGCTGATTTTCACGTAAAGCTGCATCGGCGCACTTTCACCGTGAAGGCCGATCAGCTGGAGGCTATGGAACAGCTGAGCGAGTCATACTAGTGACCCAGTACAATTAGCCAATCGGCACGCGGCCTGTGAGCCACTGCGTGGCGGCGGCGTCCGTGCTGAACCCAGGCGCGTCGAAGCGCGCGGCAGCCGCGGACCGTACCGATGCGGGGCGGGTCGAAGCGGACCGTACCGATGCGGGGCGGGTCGAAGCGGACCGTACCGATGCGGGGCGGGTCGAAGCGGACCGTACCGATGCGGGGCGGGTCGAAGCGGACCGTACCGATGCGGGGCGGGTAGGGCCGGTTCTGGAAGGCCCGCTCCTCCTCTTCCTCGTCGTCCTTCTCCTCCTCGCTCTCGGCCGGCAGCAGCTCCTCCGTGGTGCGCGTCTCCGAGAAGGAGGTGGTCATGAGCTCGCTGATGTCCCCCCTCTCCCCTTTCACCAGCTCCTCTGCAGAGAGGGGGAGAGAGAGAGGGAGAGAGGGGGGGAGAGAGAGAGAGAGAGAGAGAGGGAGAGAGGAAGGGAGAGAGGGAGAGAGGGAGGGAGAGAGGTGAGAGGGAGAGAGAGGGAGGGAGAGAGGTGACAGGGAGAGAGAGAGAGAGAGAGAGAGAGAGAGAGAGGTAGGAGAGGGAGGAGAGAGGGAGGGAGAGAGGGAGGAGGTAGAGAGGGAGGAGAGGGAGGGAGAGAGGGAAGGGAGAGAGGAGAGGGGAGAGAGAGGAGGAGAGAGGGAGAGGGAGAGAGGGGGAGGAGAGAGGAGAGAGGGAGGAGAGAGAGAGAGAGAGAGGGAGGAGAGGGAGGAGAGAGGGAGAGAGGGAGAGGAGAGGGAGGGAAGAGGAGAGGAGAGAGAGGGAGAGGAGAGGAGAGAGAGAGAGAGAGAGAGACATGAACATACAGCTAGTCCTGCTGGCTCAGTTCACTAACCACCCCTAACACCTTAAATCCTCAGGACAACATCACCATAAATTCAAGTACTGTCAAGCATATTATAGAACACCACAAACAAAATGACATCAGTCCTAGTAGGGCACAAGCACCAAGCAAAATGCAATGCTATTTGGTCCTAAAACCACAGTACACCACAGCAGACTACCAGGGCATGGTGGCTGACACAGGTCTAGATGCTACCTTGACAAAGTACCGACTCACTGAGCACAGCTTGGCCGTCAAAAAAAAGGCAGACATGGGCAAACATGGTTTCCCAAATAAGAAATTACACATAAATATTTTCCAAAAATAAAGCATAGATGCCCTCAATTTAAAAACATTCCAGATATCCAAAACCTCTCCATTCTCTATTCTATCTCACCTCTTGCTGAAAACTGGCAGTACAATACATAGCTGCATTTAAAAAAACGTTTATATTCTTTTTTGATTAGGTAGTATGATATGCTTATATTTTTTGTTATCATCATTATTCATTATCTTTATTATTATCATCATTACTATAGAATTTTTTCTTTTTTATAAAAATGTACTTTATAGTCATTTTCCATTATTATTCCTAAATTCACAATTGATGTTCACAATCACTGTTCATTCATTGCTAGTCTTTGATGCTAAGTATTGTTCAATGTTAGATGTAAGTCCTTTTGTTTAATACTATATGCTTTCACAATTCAAATGTAGTGTCAGTAAAGCAAACTGAATTGAATTGAACTGAAAGAGAAAGCAAGAGAAAGACAGAAAGCAAGAGAAAGAGACAGAGAAAGCGAGGATAAAGATAAAGAGAGAGAGAGGGAGGGAGAGGTAGATAAAGAGAGAGGGAGGGAGGGAGCGGTGGATAAAGAGGGAGGAGACACGTACGGATCTCCTGGTGGAGCTCCTCAGCCAGGTCAGGGACCTTGTAGAGCAAACCCAGGCTCTGGTTCATCCTCTCCTCGATCACGTGCAGGTGAGTGTACACCTGTGGGGGGGGGGGATCAGAGAAGCGCAGTCTCTCTGAATAAGCTCAGCGCACTGATGTACGTCACACAGAAAAGGGGGACCATATGGGTTAGCCACACCCTGGTATTTAAAACCACACAACTGAAAGTGGGCTGACTCTGAAGTTAAACTGAAATGAACCACTGCACATTCAGGCCAGAGAATCTGACCTTCTTATGTTTATAGCTGCACATATGTGTGATGAGCATTCTAGGGCCAAATGTCATTTGTCACCCAGGTGGGGGGCAACACTGACTGAGTTTCTGAGATCATGAGATGGAAATAATCATCACCACATAAAGATTAAAATACAGTTTTACACTTTTAAACACTTACATATCTAACATCCAGTACAGTACGTACTACAGCCCTCCTTATAAATTTAAGTACTGCATTTAAAACGATGGCTCGTTCAATGAAGGGTTATTAATTCATTAATTCCATAACACTAATATCTGTTAACCGTTCGGCAGCTAATTTTCAGTTCTTTTCAACTGTGACATTTTTTTCTTCGTGTGTTTGATTGATTTGATTTGATTTGATTTGATTTTTATTTAGCACAATTAAAATATAAAACAGAAACAGAAGAGATTTAAAAAAAACTGTGAAATAGTTCAGGGAGAGGCAAGAAACCCAAGAGGCTTATACATGGCCTCACCCTAAATAAAACGACAACTCAACAAAAACATACAAAAATAGATATAGCATAATAGCATAAATGAATTAGAAATATTGTTTGCTAAATATAGGATAAGATACAACAAACAAAAGAAAAATAATAAAATACATGTGTGTGTGAATGTGTATGTTAGCTTCCTACTTCACCGGAAGAGTGTGAATATGTGTGTGTGTGTGTGTGTGTGTGTGTGTGTGCGCAATCTGTGTTCGTGCGTGCCAGTTTGTATCTGCGTACACATGGATGCGTGACCTACTTTGTGACTTGGTTAGTCAGAAGATTTTTAAACTGTTTTTGTAAGTATTGAGAGAAGAGCATGCTATGGCACTGTTGAGATAATTGTTCCAATGTATTGTACCTTTGTACAATACAGGAAAATTGACCACGGGTGGTGCAATAGTAAGGAGAGGGAAGATATGTTGAATTTCTAATATTGTACATATGAAATTGCGAGTTAACTTGGAAATAATTAGTGAAGGGTTTGGGAAAGGAATTTGGAATATGAGTGTATTTGTATATAAAAGTGCGTATTTGGTATATGTTCATCTGAAAAATGGATAGCATCTTGAGTTTTTTTGAATAGAGGTGCAGAAGGATCGAGTTGCCTCTGGCGACAATGAGGCCAGACGCGTGGAGGATCGACCGCTGCTCTCTGTCTCCCCCTGCCTTCCTCACCTGGAACTTCATCTGCTGGGCCTTCTGGGGGTCGACGGCCTGGATGTGCTGGTAGTGCCTGAGCGTGTGCCTGCGGTCCTTCTGCTCGGCCGCCATGTAGCGCTTCAGGGCCTGCAGCACGCGCTCCGGCTGTGGGGCGCAAGAACAGGGAGGAGGTGGGACCGGGCTCAGTGCTGAACCAATCACACGGAGGAGGCGGGACCGGGCTCAGTGCTAAACCAATAACACGGAGGAGGCGAGACCAGGCTCAGTGCTAAACCAATCACACGGAGGAGGCGGGACCGGGCTCAGTGCTGAACCAATAACACGGAGGAGGCGTAACCAGTGCTCGTGCTCACAACCTCCTCACCTGGGGCGGAGGCGTGGACCACCCGGGCTCAGTGGCTGACTCAACTTCATACACTAGGGAGGCGCTACACAGTGTCGTAGTCCCAGCCCCCTCCCCCCCCCCCCCCCTCACCTGGGCCGCTCTGCACGCTGTCGGGCCTCCGGCTCCTCACCTGGTCACTCGACAGCTGTCAGGTAGCTCTCCAGCGCCAGCCTGCGGTTGTTGTTGAGTGTGGCCACCACCCGGGCCAGGTGCGTCTCCACAAGCCTCTGCCGCTCCCCGGCCACCTGCTCCTCCAGGGTCTGCAGCACGGACTGGAAGTGCTGCGAGGGGGGGGGGGGGGGGGCAGGATCATCAGTACACACCTGCAGCAGCAGCAGCTCACACAGATTCCCTCCCTGAAGACACAGAGCTACCCATCCCTAAAATACAGGCCCCTACCGATAGTTACAGATTAGTGACAGAACTACAGATTGTCTAACCTACAAATCCCCTACAGACACATAGCTACAGACCCCTACAGACCCATTACTACAGACTATTGACAGATTAATACAGACCAACAGACTTACTAGTACCCTTACAGCCATCTACAGACCTACACACCTAGTACAAAGGACGTAGACACATCTACGAGACCCTACTCAGACAGACACACAACCACAGACCCCAGCAGACAGAATTACAGACGCATACTCCAACGCCTCCCCTGACTCCTCCCCTGACCCCCCCCGTTACCTCGTTGAGGGCCTGGCGGTCCGATTTCGGCAGGTTTTTGGACTGGTTGTCCGCCTCCGCCCACTCTTTCATGATCTGGGGGAGGGACGAGGAGAGGCTCGACACAGTTCCACACAGCACTGCAACTTCCCTCCGTCTCCCACTAACGAGGAGCCTAGCTCCTTTTACGGCCGACTTCTTTCAGGGCTTAACAGAAAACACAAATCTGAAGTCTAATGCCGCAATGCTTGTTAAGCTCCTTAATATGCTAATCTGCAGTTGGTCTTAAACGGATACGCTTATTGCTTGATTTGCTTGGAGAGAAAAAAGAAAAACAAATGTTTTGGGGCTCAGAGTCTAGCTGTGAGGCACTGTGAGTTCCACAGATGTCCCTCTGATTGGCTGTAATTGAAAGGGAAGCTCCCACGTTTTACCTGCCCCAATCCTCTGCTTTAACCCGATTGGCTTGTCCCCCCCCCCTTGTCCCGCCCACTCACCTCGTTAATGCGCTTCATTCGCCGTTCCTCCAAGTCCATCTTGGCACGCAGGAAATTGGCATGCTCGCTGTCTTCGCCTGGCATCTCGAAATAAACGTCAACCCCGTCTGTTGGACGAGGTGTAGGCACTGCGACAGAGAGAAAGAGAGAGAGAGAGAGAGAGAGAGATTGTGTGTGTGTGAGAGAGAGAGCACAAGAGTGGAAGAGGGATGGGATAGAAAGATGAAAGGAGCACATGTGAAGTAGGATGGAAATAAAAGAAAGAGAGCGGAAGAGAGAAAGAAAAAGGGAGTCTAACGAAATCAAACAACAACCACATGTTTTGGCAGAGAAGCTCTTGTCTCAATTTATAATCTTGATTTTTAACATTGTTGGGCTGGTTAATTGATTTTTTAACTAATAGGACTCAAAAGGTGAGAGACGACAGTGCCTTATCCAGCACATCGTTCTCCTCTACCAGTTCACCACAAAGATGCGTCCTCTCCCCCCGTTGTTCACTATGTACGCTAATAACTGCCAGAGTAATTAAGGCTCCAGACATGTCATTAAATCTGCAGACGACTCCGTCTGCTATTGTCTTTTTACAAGATGAGGAAGTGAGTCATGGTCCTGCAGTCGAAGCGAGTTTGTGCTTTTTGTGTGACCGCTCCTGCTTAAAATTAAATGTCAAGAAAACCACGGACGTGGTTATTGACTATCGAAGGAGTTCGCTGCCGTCAGTGCAGACACTCGGTGATGATGAGCCAGTGGAGATCATTGATCAGAATAAATATCTCTGCAATTTTGACAGCTAATTAAGTCTCGAGGCCAGTGTGGATGCTGCCTGTGCAAAGGCCAATCAGCGCTTGTTCTTCCTTCAGAAACTCAACAGTTTCAAGGTGGACAAGACGCGCTGATGACCATTTTCCATAAGTCATTTATTGTATCCCTTTTGACTTTTAATGTGATCTGCTGGTTTGGCGCAAGAACTGACTGGCTAGCATTGTGAAATTAGCCAGCAGGACTATAGGCAAGTATCTGATCTCTCCCAGCTGTACCAGACACAAGCCATACAGGAGGCCCAGTCCAGTCTGAGGGACCCCCAGCACCCCCTGCTCAATTCATCTGCATTACCTCCCTCAGAGCGCAGATACAGACTCCCAATATCAAAAACAAACAGGACTAAACGCTTTTTTATCTCCACTGTCATTGGCAGTTTCTTACCAAGTTATAAGCCGTGTATGTTATATAATACATAAGCTATCTTTCACAATGTTTCGTTTATTCAAAAAAAGAAAACAGAGGGAAGGAAGAAGAAGGAAGGAGGAAAAATGAATTATTTTATGCTTTTTGTGCTTTTAATGTTTTAAATGTAAAAAAAAAAAATGTTTTTAATGCTTATCAGCTGTCGAAGGGGATATTTATCGTTAGGTGGTTGCCACTATGCTACAGAACAAATGACCCCATCGGGACAGTAAAGACTCTAACTAACTAAAGATAGAGAAAGTAAAGGAGAGAGAAAGAAAGACAGCGGGGGGATGGGGGGGGGGGGCATGGCACTCACGGCTGTCCCCCCGGGTTTGGGGAGGGGGCGTGGGGGGGCTGCGGCTGGTCTGGGCCCCCTTCTCGTAGTAGAAGGAGTCCAGGTAGTCAGAGGCCTGGTAGGGGCCAGAGTCGATGGAGTACTCGTACTCTTCCGCGTCTTTCGCTCCTTCTTCCTCCTCCTCTTCCTCCTCATCTTCCTCCTCCTCCTCAACCTCTTCCTCTTCTTCGGCGATCTCGGCCTCCTCCGCATCGGTGTCCGGGGAGGGGCTCGGGGTAGGGGGCGTCACCTTGGTGCTGTTTTTTGTTTTTTTTGTGGGAGAGAGAGAAAAACGATCACTCTGTCTGACACCAGCTTCTCCCTCCCACGTTTCCGGAAGGATCCTGGGGCGCACCTGTACCCAGACGGCACCCAGACGGTGATACCGGGCAGGTAAACTAAGGCTAAGGCCGAGATTCAGAGCACAATAACACCGGCGTGTAGTAGCGTTTTACGGTGATGAGTACTGTAGCAGTATCCCAGGGTAACCCTGAGCCTCGTGGCCCCGGCTGACTGATACCGGAGCTCAGGTACCGGCTCGTTATTTACCCAGCGGCTCGAGAGCATCCAGCACGGCTTCCTGCCCAGACAGGAAGTCCCCAAGGAGCTCTGCCCCTATTACGCTGAAAACAGGCTTTCTGCTGGGGCGCACACGGGGCCAATCCGTTTTGGGGGGGTTCCTTGCCAAGTTATGCAAGGGGTAATGGGCTGAAACAGATCCCAGCATGCACCCTGGCCCCCCCCCCCCACGGGAGCGGAGCCGGGAGCACTTGTTCGGTTGCTTTATGGAGGGAAACGGAGGGGGGGGGTGGGGTGCGGGGGGGGGTGTTTTGAGGCGGCGCTCTTGTGTTCAGCGTGGGCTGCGGTGGTAAGACATCGGGGTGCCGCTGCCACGGTAACCGACAGGGCGACTCACCCGGCGCTGGCTTTGGCGTCGGCCAGCGGGGCGAGGGTTTGGGCGCCCCCCTGGGGCCCGTCCCCGACGTCAGCGTCTCCCCTGGCGCCGGAGCCCCCCCTGCCTGGGCAGCAGACGTACTCCACGCCCCGAAACTTGTCTCCGCACGGCAACAGCATCCCGTAGCTATGGAGCTCCAGGCTGTCAGCTGTACAGGCCTGGGAGAGAGAGAGAGAGAGGAGATGAGAGAGAATTACGTGAAATATAATACCCAATTGTATTAAACCACAAGTCATTCATAATTCACTAAGGTGTAAATACAAATAATCAAAAAACTGCACCCAATACCAAAAAAATCACGTGTATCAAAAGTATCAAACCAAAAACAAACAAGTCATTCACACACTCAGTCCACTTATCGCCTTGTACGTACCGGTCCAGAGAAGAGGGAAGGAGGGAGGGAGGGAGGGAGGGAAGGAGAGACGGAGCGAGAGAGGGAAATAGGGTGGGGGAAGAAGTCCAGAGTGACAGGTTAGATAAGGACAGGAGGAAAGAGGGAAGAGGAAAGAGAGAGAAGTTCTCATTGTCATGCTGCACATCATGCAGATCTGAATTAGCGTTATTAGTTCAGTCCTTTGTGCGGTAATTGCTCATTTGATTAGGCAGTGCTGGAGAACGTACATCACTCCCACCGCAGTACCTCAGAATGGACAGTGACAGAGGGGGTGGGAGGCGTGCGGGAGGAGAGGCAGACCCAACACCAGGGAGGGGAGGAACATGAACCAAGGAGAGAGAGAGAGAGAGAGGAGGGACGAAACAGAACAGAAAAGAGCAGAACAAACAGGAACTCCAGTTCCCAGTGGCCTCGGGAGCTGGAATACGACCAATGGAGCGGCACACCGCTTGACCGTCGGCCAATCAGCACGCTCCGAGGCACACCTCACCTCTTTGGCGATGTTGTGCCAGTAGACGTGACTCTCACAGGCGTCCATCTGCTCCTGGTGCAGGAACCGGCAGCGATCTGTCACCAGCAGGGCCTCGCTCACATACTCTCCAACTGGGGGGGGGGGGGGGAGGAGAGAGGGGGATGGAAGAGAAAGAGAGAGGGGAGGAGAGAGGGGGGAGAGGAGAGGAGGAGAGAGAGAGAGAGAGGGGAGGGAGGGGGGAGAGAGAGAGAGAGGGGAGGGGGAGGGGGGGAGGAGAGAGGAGGAGAGAGAAGGGGAGGGAGGAGGAGAGGGAGGGGAAGAGAAGAGAAGAGAGGAGGGGAGGAGAAGAGAGAGGAGGGGGAGGGAGAGAGAGGAGGGAGTGGGAGGGAGGAGAGAGAGAGAGGAAGAGAAGGGAGGGGGAGAAGGAGAGGAGGAGGAGAGAGAGAGAGGGGGAGGCAAGAGGAGAGGAAGAGAGGGAGGGGTGGAGGAGAAAGAGGGAGAGGAGAGGAGAGAGAGGGGGGGGGAGGAGAAGAGAGAGAGAGGAGGAGGGAGAAAGGGGGAGGGAGAGAGAGAGAGGGAGGGGGAGAGAGGGAGGACAGGGAGCGACAGAGAGAGTGAGAGAAAAAGAGGGGAAGAAAGAGGGGTGTATAGGAAGAGAGGGAAGCACGGAAGAGATAGAGATGGGAAGAGAGAACAAGAGTCGAGAGAGTGAGAGAAGGGAGGAAGATAAGAGGGAGGGAGAAGGAGAGAGAGAGAGTTTAAACAGAGATTACCATTTTATCATCCAATTATACTGAAAGGGAGAGCTGGTAAGAGAGGTGGAGAGGGGGGAAGTGCCACTTTGTGTGCGCTCCCGTAGCCAGCGAGATGCAGTAACACCAGGAGCAGACAGAGGGAGACAGAGAGCCCCGCAGCGCTCTCAGGCTGAGCTCCAGAGTGATGCAAGATCTCCATACGAGGCTGACATTCAGCGCACCCCGGAGCACAGAGACAAGACAGACGAGAGCTGCCAAGACAGCTTCACACGGGTCAGTGACTCCCAGCCCGCGGGTCATCGGAGGGGTCAAGATGCCTCTCGAAATCCATACAACAAGAACCATCGCTCAAACAGCTCACTCTCCACTGACAAACACACACCAGTTAAATTACACAGACCAGTTAGACTGCACTGCAGTATTCACGGTCTACATTCAATTATTGTTGAGATATATATATACATAAAGTATTTTAATTGCATTTCTGAACCTATGTCAGACTACATTTCAATGCTTTTGCTTGTTAAGTGGGCAGTGGGCTTGGAGCCAATAATATTCCTTAATTCTCTCCACATTCTCTCCAATCAGCAGGCCGTATAGATCTAGGTTTCTGCCTGTTACATTTATTAAAACTGACAGGACCTAAACGGGACCTTTTTTGTGGGTTCGGCATCCGGGCCAGGGGTAATAAAACAAGCACATGACAGGTGTGATGTAACCCACGCACAATAAAATATGCACTGCTAAATCAATGCTTCCCCAAGTACATACGGACACTGGAATCAATTAACACCGGACGTTTTTACTGCGTGCTTACCGGAAATACAGAGGAGCTCCACCAATCACGGAATATATCGGTAGCAATACATTTCACGCGGCCAGAAAGCATCCACCAATCAACCGCCAGCAACTGCACCACTGGCCGCTGCTAATGCACAGTAGCTGCAGCACGAATGAGGCAAACGCACCGCTCTCTCATCCCTGCATCCGGGCGGAGCGTCTGGGGCGGCCTCACACCGCAGCTAAACACACAAGGGAGCTGCAAACTCCCAAACCGAGCCTCAGTCCGGCCCCAGCTCGTCGCCCAGTCCCAAGCTTGCGTGTGCTTGAGCATCTCGGCGCACAACGGTTGGCAGGTACCACCCAAGATCTCACATGGCTGCAGTGAGTTTGTTAAACTCCTCTCTCTCTCTCCCGCGGTCTCTTCCTCTACGTTCCCCTCTTTCTCTCCTGTCACAGTACCCCCACGCCGAAAGTATCCTTTGATCTCATGAGATGAAAGGCGCTATATAAAGCGCTATATAGGTGTGCGCGCGTCTCACCCAGGCAGCGGTACGGCAGGACGATGAAGGGCCGGATCTGGCAGTGGTGCCAGCCCTTCTTGCACCAGGCTGGGATGGTGACGGGGCTGGAGGACTCCTCCACACGGGAGATCTGCAAGGTGGGGTACATCTGCACAGACACACGGACATGGTCGGGGGGGGGAAGAGGGGAAGGAGGAGGGGGGTACCGTTAGGACAGGAGAGGAAAGAGGGAGGAAACGGTAGGAAAAGGAAGGAAAGAGACCGCGAGAGAGAGAGAGAGAGAGAGAGAGAACAGTGGGAAACAAAGAGAGGAGACAGAGTAGGAAAAAGAGAGCCAGAAGGGGAGGAACAGAGAGAGAGAGAGAGAGAGAGAGAATGGCAGAAAGAGAAGAGAGAGAAAAACAGAGACCGTAGTAGAAGGCAGCATGCAACACACTAGAAAACACATTCTGCGCGGTAGAATCATGCAGTACTGAGGGTGAACCATTGCTGTGTAAACAGAGTTTACCTCCATCCTCTGATGGTTCCGGCCTACACGCAAATAGCCTTGGGGTTTGTCTGAGCTGTCTATCGGACACAATAAACCTAAGTAAGCATCAGTCATGCGTACAATGAATACAGATCATTGAAATAATACTGTTACAAGATTTCTGTAAATCTGTATGAACACAGATATTTTAATTGAAAAAATATGCATATATATATATGCATTACAAAGGTCGTAAAAAAGGAGTGCTTGTGTGGAAATGCTATCATGGAAATGCAATAGGTAATCGCATTATCGGAATCTTGTCCATGACTGCCTTTATAATTTATTTTTACTGCGCAGTACCTCCTACTGCCTCTAGATGTCGCAAGATTCCGTTATTGAATACAACGCCCCTTGCTATTGTTCACACAGCGTGGAGCACTATTAAACAAGGATTCTTTGACGTTGACAGTGTCATACTTGAGATGACAGGTGCCACAATTTGGTGAACTGGGGAGACATTCGGGCGTCTAGGGGGACATCAAAGTCAGGCAGGAACGAGGGAAAAGGGGTGGAAGAGGGAAAGATTTGCAAAGAAATATTCGGAAATATTTCCAGTCGGTTCCCATTGCTCTCCTCCATATATATATATACACAAAGGGACGAGACAATGCCCTGCCAGAAAACAGAAAGAAAACAAAACAAGTACCTTGGAAAAGCTTGCTGTCAAAAAGTACACCGGTTTATCTGATTTGTTCCCAGCGGGAGTTACCTTTAAAAAAAATAATAAACCCTAAAAAATAAACCCTTCAGTGTGAAAAAGAAAAGCTACGATGCAAATCTGCTGTGCTGGAATATTTTGACAACACGTATGTCCACTGTTGGAGCAATGTGTTCTCAAACTGCTGAAATGACACAATGGACTGCTTCCTGTCAACCTGTCTGGTTCGAGGCTGTGTCAGCACTGACAGAATGCTGCGCGCCCCCACAGAAAAAGAATGTGTGTGTAGCATTGACTTTACTCAGGCGATACGCGTTATGAATAAAAAACACTGACAGGATGTGTAACCCTGTAGTCCATTATCTGAACCCTGGGCCTGGAGGACAGATGACCCCACAACCCTCCAAGATAAGGGTTCAGAACATGCATGTACGTGTGTATGTGTGTACGCATGGAAACATTTATATATGTATGTATATGCATGCAAGTATGTACAATGCATGTATGTATATTGCACATATGGACCATATGTATGTATGTATGCATGTATATATGCACATATATATGTATGGTGTATGTATGTATATTGCACATGTATGTCATGTATGTATGTGTATGTATGATGTATGTACAGTATGTATATTGCACATATGTCGTATATATGTAATTGCATTGTCATGTATGTTGTGTATGTATGTGTATGTACAGATGTTATTGCACAATATGTCCTGTAGTATGTATATGTAGTACATGCATATATGTCCTGTATGCATGTGTATGTGCTGTATGTATGTATGTATGTATGTATGTATATTGCACATATATGTCCTGTATGCATGTGTATGTGCTGTATGTATGTATGTATATTGCACATATATGTCCTGTATGCATGTGTATGTGCTGTATGTATGTATGTGTGTATATTGCACAAATATGTCCTGTATGTATGTATGTATATACATTGCACATGTATGTGCTGTATTCATGTGTATGTATGTATGTATGTATGTATATTGCACATATATGTCCTGTATGCATGTGTATGTGCTGTATGTATGTATGTATGTATGTATATTGCACATATATGTCCTGTATGCATGTGTATGTATGTATATTTCACATATATGTCCTGTGTGTATGTGTATGTGCTGAGCTCATGCAGCCTGTAGCAGCAGCAGCAGCAGCAGCAGTAGCAGCAGCAGCAGCCTGTAGCAGCAGCAGCAGCAGCAGCAGCAGCAGCAGCAGCAGCAGTACCTCCTGGCAGTAGGACAGGATCTGGCCGGGGTCGTTGAAGCAGCCCTGGCGGCCCTGGGGGTCCGGCTCCCACTGCCCGTTCTCCGGGTTCATGTGCAGGATCTGCCTGCCGCAGAACATGGCAATCTGGGGCTCGGCCACTAGGGGGCCCGGACCGTTCACCTCACTCATCGCCAAGGCCTGGGGAGAGACAGGGGGAGAGGAGGAATAAGAGAGATAACACAGGCTGCTGTTATTGAGTCTGAGCTCCTCCAGCCAGAGGAGCGGCGATACAGATCACTCCAAAAACACTGGCCAGACGCTGGTGTTTACCATCCAACCAGAGGGAGGGAGGGAGTGAGCAATGAGGGAGGGGAGGAGGGAGTGACCAGGCAGTGAGGGGGGAGGGGGGGAGAGAGGGGAGGGGCAGCTCTCCTAATGAACAGACTAAGTGTGCACTTCCTGACCTGGCCATGGCAACCCAGCACAGAGCGTCAAATTAAACCAGTATCCAGACCCAAGCACCCTGCTTAGGGCTCCTCAAAGGCTAGGAAGAAAACGCAGAAGAAAAATGTCTGCACCCGGCAACTTCTCCCCCCACTACCCCACCCCCCGGTTCCTCCCACTCCAGCTCCTCCCCCTCCCCCGGCTCCCCACCCCCCGCCCCACCCCATCCCCCAGCAGCTAGTTTTAGCTGCTAGTATGCTAGTATCGATCGCAGGATCTATTCACTACACTGGGAGGACTCTGGGGGCCCTGCTGGAACACACACCGGCGGGGCCGTGTGAGTCAGCTGTTAATACAAGGCCATTGACCGATGGGGCACTTCAGTACATTAACGCTCCACAAGAGGGGGAGAGAGGGAGAGAGGGAGAGAGGGAGCGGGAGAAAGGAAGCAGGGGAGAGAGAGATGGAGGGGGGGGAGGATGCACTGGTTCTGCACTGGCTAGGCGATAAGACACATTAGCTACATTAGAAGGAGGCTAGTTTACCAAACAGGAAATGCCAACCTGACCTCAGTATGCACACACCAGAGCTTGTTCGCTCCACCATTTTGTCAAACAAATGTCTCGAATGGCATTGATTTGACTGTTACATTAATTATGCCCAGCTTTGTGGTGTTTTTTTTCCGTCTAGCCATACTAAATACAGTGACTTAAAAAGTGCCTGTCAGATACCCAATGCGTACGCACGCGCATTCTAAAGCCCATACCTGAACGCACTGCTGAAACACTGAGCCTGTCCAATCAGAGACAGCCTCGGTCAGATCAGACGGAGGCGGGGCAGCGCACGCCGTCCCGGGAACGAGGACGGTTCAGCGAGCCCCCCTCGCCCAAAAAATCTGGCTGCCGAGCAACCAGGCCGACACAGCCGACACAGGGCGACTCCAGATGCCCCGCCCACCGCAGGAGTCACTGGTGAGCGATGAGGAGGGGACTACCAATCAATTTTCCCGAGCTTCTAGCCTCTGGAGCAGCCCTCCCAGAATTCAATAAGGGGTCATTAGTGACATCACTGCGCCTCCTGCACGATCATTAACTGGAGACCCCACATCACTGTCTTTAACCCTTTAGAAACGCAGGTTTTTTCTGAATGTTTTTTTCCATCAGCGTTCTAGAATTTCGTTGCTTTCAATGACATCAGCATTAGAATGTTCAGTTACGAACATTCCGATCACACGTTTTTTTTTAACCTTTCACCTTAAAGACTTGGACTTGGACTCTGGAGGCCCTGACAGGGCAGGGAAAGTAAGAACATGACATCGCTGTTTTTCATAGCGAATGTGGGTGGAGAGTAAATTATATATTTTATTATTAGGTCTAAAATGTGATTTTTAAAAAATGTCACAGAAAAATCCGACGGAAAGATGCAGAAGTTGAAGGTGTGTGGCACGCAGGGCCTCATTTCACTGGTTTAAACTTGGCAGAAAATGGCCGTGAAGACACAGGATTATAAATAAGTGAACTGATATACACAGTGGGCGGCATGGTGGTGCAATGGATAACACTGTCACCTCACAGCAAGAAGCTGCCCAGTCTGAATCTTGGCTTGGGGCCTTTCTTTTTTTAAAGCTTTTTCATCGTTATTGGACAGGGCAGTGTAGAGAGACAGGAAGAACAGGGGAAGAGAGAGGCAGAGACGTGCGACAAAGGGTCACGCGGTCGGGACTCGAACCGCCGAAGTCGCGGCTCGTAATGAGCGTGTGGACAGTGCTCTACAGGCTGCGCCACGGGACGCCCCCGTGCTTGGGGCCTTTCTGTGTGGAGTCCGCACGTTCTCCCCGCGTCCGCGTGGGCTTCCTCTGGGCACTCCGGTCTCCTCCCACAGCCCAGAGACATGCAGTAGGCTACTTGGAGACTCTAAAGGCTGTATAAAACTGTGTATGTATTGCTGTCCATTGTGTATTCCTGCCTCTTGCCCACTCCATGCTGGGAGAGGCTACAGCAACCCCCCACACGCCACCCCACCCCCGACCAGAAAGCGTGGGTTAGAAAATGGATGAATACAGAGTTTTATAATCATCTACCAGCAAAAGTTGCCTACCACGCCTCCGTCATGCATAAAAATGCTTAGACTGAGCAGCAGTGGCTGATTACCACTGATCCAGATCTAAATAATATATTTGGAGAGGGTGAGCACCTCATTCAATTCAGGCCAGCGGATGAATCACCTTAACCAACACAAATGTGTGTGCCTGGCACCCACCAGGGTGATGCACAGCAGATTTGTTTCAGTGGATCACTCACCACAAGTCAACCAAGAGGGAAGGGAAGCTATTTTCTCAGACACTTAAACAGGGGGGAGGCCACATAACCACACTGAGCAAGCCAGAATTCGTCCCGGGACATTGATGGACCCCCTACCCTTTGCGACATGTACCAGTGCATGACCCTTTAATGACTACAGTGAGACTTCATTGAAGACTGCATATCCTACAGCACAGTGTTCCCCTCACTACTTTGTGGGTTTGTACTCAATCCAAAACCAAGTCCTATTACATGGAGTGCCTGCTTGCTGTGTTACACAATTAAGTGAAAAAGTTAACCCTTTAAGGTGTGAGATCACAAATACTTATTTTATTATTATTATAATATTCTGAACATTATAATTCTGGTGCAGCAATCACAACTGGTAACCGAAGGAAATGGTATCGAACTAGAACAGTGACTTAAAACGGAAAACATGTTAAATATAAACAAGACAAAACAAACAAAATATTCCAACCTGTATTTTAAAACCAACTCTACGAAGGGTTAATTCCTAGTTTTCCACTTTGCTTATAAACAGAACCCGGCCCTTAAATCCAGCCGCGTGAGCAGAGAATGTCAGCGCTAATGAGATGATCCCGTGTTCAGGCGGAGGCTTTAATCTCCAATGACTGACACGGAGAGGACGCGCACGCCACGGCAGCCAATTAGATCTGCGATACCCGGAGGGAGAGAAGGGGAAAAAAAAAAGAATAAAAAAGTGACGCGCGATCAAAAGAAATCCTGCCTCGGTCGGCCATCGCAGAGGCGTTTGAAGTCCTAATTAAAATTTATGAGAAAAACAAATATGTAAAGCGCGCTCGCAAATATATAATAAATAATAACAGACCCGCTGGGAGTCACAGCGCTCGCTTGCCCGGGAACTTTAAGGAACCGCGATAACGGGTTACTCCCTAAATCTATCGACAGCCTCGGCAAACGGGTCAGCGTCCCCAGAACAGCGGTGCGCCGCGCGCTTGGAGCTCACGCCGAGCCCGAGGCACTGACCTTCTTACCACGCACAACCACAGCGGAGCGCTCCGCAGCGTCTCCTGCATGAGGAAAGAGCGGTCGCACCTGCGTGAACCCCCCCCGCACCAAATCTGCCCCCCGCGCCAACCCACCGCTGGGTCTGTCAGGATTCAGCCATTAGAGCAGGGAGCTAGGGGAGGCGAGGGGAGGCAAGGGGGGGCGAGGGGGGGGGGACAGGTTATTGATGTCGACCGTAATAAAAGCAAGACTCCCCTGAGCTGCAAGGCAGGCTGGGAAAAGAGAAAATACACAGATCACTTAGGACGTTCCAGTGAGCGCGCTAGAACCAGTCCAGCGGCTACGACAGCACCTTAAATAAATATTTCACTTTGACTCGGGAAGGTCAACGCCACAAAAAAAGACTTCCGGATATTTGAGAAGATAACCTGCCAAGCTCTCTCCACCCTCCACTGCTTATAGACCCCCCCCCCCAGCCCCCTACTGCCCCCCACCCGAGTATATAAAAAAGAGAAGAAGGAAAAAATCAATGCAGTGCGCCTGCAACTGTATCACCAGGCTTCTGGGATCGATGGAGAATCCATTTGGAACCGGAGGCCCGGACCTCCAGGGCGGAGCGGGAGGAGGCGGAGCGGGACGGGGCCGCACGCGACCGAGATCCAGGCCGAGATCAGATCCAATCCCAGCCAGCCGCGCGATAACGGCGAATTACAAGCGCCAGCCTCCAGTTCACCGCCCCCCGCCTCCCCGCCCCCCCGCGCTGTCTCTGACCCAGTTTGTCTCGCAGCCCATCGCCGTCTCCATGGCTGCCCGCGATAACGTCCGTGTGGAGGACGGATGGCCGCCCGCGATGCCCGCCTCGTCCCGCGCCGGCCAGCCCGAGCGTGTCCCAAGCGCGACTTCTCAGGGCGGTGACCTACAGGGGTCACCGGGGCAACGGGGAGCCAGTGTAATACCTGTGCGATACCTTTTCTCCCGAAAAAACCTCAGGAGCGCTTTCCCAGAACACCCGGACAGCTCTGCTGATTAAAACAGACCCCGTGTGTAAGGACACATTAGGTACACATCCAGGCCCTGCCCTTAACGCCTGACTTGCACATGCACCAGCGTTTCAAGGTCAACGAAACCTTAAATCAGACACCTTCAAAACTACGCAGCCCTCAGGCAAGAATGTGGAGAAAAAAAAAACCACATGGAACGTACTGTAGAGATGGCCGTCCTTTCCACGTTGGGCAACGAGGGCGTAGAGACAAGCACCACCGAAGAGCCAATGCCCAGAGAGAATTACCCTCACGAGACATGAAATCAGCCGGAGGACAGGTCAAGGAGAAGAGCAGAATGAGGACACTTGACTGACATAGAAGCTTACCAGGTGTGACAGCAGAAAGAGACTGAGATGAAGAATCTGCCGTATGGAGTAGCCTTGACTAGAACAGCCTTTCGGCCAACTGTCTCAAAGAGGTTAAACTGTGTCACTGCAACATGGCTACTGGTAATGATAGTAATCCAGCCGGTCTTCTGGGCTACGGTGTGCAACCTAATCTTCTTAGGACAAAGGTGGTCAATCCAGTTCCTGGAGATCTCCCATCCTGGAGGTTTTCATTTCAACCCTAATTAGGCAAAAAACTGACAAATTAGCAGCTCAACGAGATCTCTAGCTGTTGAATGAGGCACACTTTGTTAGGGTTGGAGCGAAAACCTACAGGAAGGCACATCTCCAGGCCTGTCTTTGGACATATATTTGGGGTGGGTGGTGCAGGACCAAGAGCAGGAGGAACCCAAAATCTCAATAGTGCCTTGTGTTAAAAATGATAATAACAAGAAATTCAAGTTTGCTGTTTACATTGTGCCTGCTTACAGGGAACGTTCTTGATTTCTCCATTCTTTTCCCATGGTGTTGCTCTTCCTCACTGGTGTTTATTTCAGACCTGACACCAAACCACAGGTGCAATACTGCCTCCTACTGGGCTGGAATCTGGAGGCAAGATTGTATAGGGTACCCTAAATGCTAGTGGTTTATTTTGAATTTTAGCATTTTGTTGTGCACCTCTCCAGAACCCCCATACTCTTGTTATTAGTTTCTTCACAGTGTGAGGATCAGGGACAGGGTTAATGTAAACATTAAATATCGCTTTTGCAGGGGTGTGTGTGAAAATGAATATGTGAGCACTGTTCTGACAGGCCCATGACTACCTTTTAACCAGGAGCAGCTCATGTTGCAGGGGTCATAGATGTCCTCTTTGACTATTTTAGGACAACTCAAGGTTTTGTTGGACATACAGAACAAACCATGCGCCAGACAGTAACAAAGAAATTAATGGATTGCGAAACACAAACTGTGCAGATAAAGAAAGATCCGGTAATTCTCACTCCTTTCTCAAAGCAATGAACATGCTAATGCTTTATTGTTCTTCCCAAATACTGTTACGTCTTGCTTTTTGAATAATTTTTTAGTTCATTGATGCTTTATGCTCTGTTGAGTTCCAGCACCGTAACCAAAATCAGCTCTTGTTCCCATTAGAAGTCACTCCATTTCCTCCTGCGTTACATTTTCGAGGACAGAAGAAGATCATTTTCACTGAAGAGCACTAAGTGCACCCCCGGTGGCCAGGGTGTCAAGGGCTCCCAATCTCCATTTAGCGCCTGCCATAAAAGCCTGTGTGTTTTATAAAAGACCATGTGATGTACAACTGTTCAAAAACAATGAAAAAAAAAAAAACCTGCTTCAAAATCTGTCAACAGTCACAGCGGGAGCCTTTCAGCACGGTCGTTCCGTTCTCGCTTAAGGGGGCTTTAATTGGCCCGCCAAGCCGACCGCCACAGCGCCCATCGCTGAGTGAACCGAACGCGGCGGGAACAAAGGTGTGCAGCGACCCCCTCCCCACCCCCCCCCCAAAGAAAACCCCGTCCCTAAAAGCTTCGGCACAGTGAAGCTACCATCCAGGAAGAGCCGTGACAGCTGCAGCGCCGGCTTCAAAGCCAATCACATCATTAATCGCTGGCAGCTGAGGCCCAGCGGCTGACACTGATTGGACTGTGCCTTCGACGCTGACTGAGGCACAGTCCACCAAATCCCCCCCTCCTAATCCTCCACCGCCTCCCTCCGCCCCGCTGACAGCAGGCACAGCGGGGCACGGCGGGGGCCCCAACAAAAGACGGAGAAGCACAAAGAGGCGGGCCTGCCTCTCGCCGCGCCCGCGGCTCCGAGGACCGGGCGGGGGTAACAGTCGCGAGCGCTCCTCCCTTTCTATTTCGGGTTCGGGCTCACCGTCCGCACAACAGGGGGACGCACGCGACCGCTCGGGCTGTTCGGCGAACGCTCGGGGGGGGGGGGATGCAGCCGTACAGAGGACACAAAATGGAGGGGGAGAAAATGTCTTATTGCGAAACGATCATCCCCCCCTTTCCCTGAGGTTTCTCTACCGTAAACGTCGCTGGCGGTGAGGCCCGCCCCCCCCCGAGCTCAGGAGGGCCGGCCAGCGCTCATTTGCATATTCCTCCGGCATGATCTGGGCGCGGGCAGATGAAATATGCAACACCTGTTCCCTTTTGTTGCAGGATGACTTCATCCCATGTAATGATGCAACCTCCAGACCCTGCAAAGCACGAGGCAGTGCCAAAAGGGGCGGAGCCCCCGCCGCCATTCGTCACTTTTATGACCCCGGCCTTGCCAATACCTGCGGGTGGAGGCAAATGGTGGTCTACACTGTGAAAAATAAATAAATAAATAAATGAATGAATGAATGAATGAAAAACTCAGGAAATGGGCAGGGAGAAATTGAACGCTGTTTATTCTCCCTCTCTGTTCTCACTCTCTCTCTCTCTGCCGAATAAGCCTTGCTGTCCGGCTGCAGCAGAGAGAGGGGAGGTGGTAATATGTCTCGGTAGACATGTTTAGTAAACTCCAGACCATGCTATTTACAGTGAGCCCAGATCATTTTTATATTTTGTGTGTGTGTGTGTGTGTGTGTGTGTGCGTGTGGGTGTGTGCTGTATGCATCTGTCTATCTGTACTCTATCCTGTTCGGGTATTATTATTATTATTATTATTATTATTATTGTTATTATTATTATATTTTTTATTCTTATTAGGTGCATATGTTATTTACTAGTGAGAAGCAATTCCTGGGAGGGAAAGGGACAGAGGGAGTGAAAGAGGGACTGTGGGAGAAGTAGGTGTAAGAAAAATAAACCATTGCTCCTCCCCAGCCCTGTGGACGGGCCTGCGGGCAGTGAAGGGGTTAAGTGTGTCTGGCAGGAGGGATCTGGGCTATTTCACCTGCGTATGTATAACCAGGCCTGCGGGCGGGAAACAGGCTGCCAGCTCGGCCCCTCCACGCCTGTCCCCGCGGTTCTACCGCAGCGCAGATGGCCGGGCAGCGGGGGGGCAGCCTGGATCCGCCCCCGCCACACCGAAAAAACCCTCCCCCCACTCTTCCCCCCCACACCCCCCGCCAGGCGCAACCTGCCCCAAAGCGTCCAGACAGCACTTCGCCCGAACCTAACCTCCTAACCACTGGGAAGAAAAAAATAATAATGCAAAACTGGGCTTCAAGCGAGCGGTCACAGGCAACTTCCGCCTCCCTTCACCCCAATCCTCCCAACCCCCGCACCCCCCCCCAACCCCTGGCCACGCACAGCCCAGCCCCCACCTCCCCCCCCCCCACCCCCACACACACACTGGGGCTGGTCCTCCCAGAAGACCGGCTAATGCTGCAGTTTCTCAGCGGCTGGGGCGGGCGGGGACTTGGGGAGGGCTCCTGCGCATTCATCACCCTAATCACCCTCATCACTTATTCATCCGCTCAGCCATCGTTAGCGTTCATCTGCATGGGCGGGGGGGATTAAGAGGGGTGGGCGGTGTCCCGGGGTGCACAGATGCACCGAACCCTAATGGTGCTCATCTAATCTCACCCCCCACCCCCCACCCGACCACCCTCCTCCCTCTTCCTCCGGGCTAATTACAAATCCATTTCCAAAGGGGCATTATGATTGGTGCTCACATCCCGGACCCCAATAATGTGTCTGCGTTGGGTTTTTAATGACTCCGGCAGGACAGGAAGTTTAATCCGGCACCAGCTAATGTTTCGATCACACTGTGCCCATACATGACCCTCAGGCGCAGGGGGATTCAAACTAGTCCTACTACAGACTTATGATCCAGGTCTGAGGTGTTCTGGGTTCGAGTCCCATGTGGAAAGATACCGTGCCCTAATGCAAATTGATGCACTTTACCTAAATTGCCCCTGTAAACCCCAGCTGTGAAAATGGGGACCAGATGGCAGATGATCATGCTGAATGCCCCCACTTCTCCCTCCCCCCCCGAGCCAAGACCTTGTGTGTGTACAAATAGGACAAGGAGAGGAAAAGCAACTTGGTGTTTGCTTCAGTGATTTAATGTTTGCTTCAGTTGGTTAAAAAAATAGCCTATAGGTAGCCCCAGAAAAACAATTTTTCGACCTGCGTCGAGCCAACATGGCTGATGGACGTCGAGTCATGACAAGACAGACGTATCGGCCTGTAATAGATCAGTGTTCTGTACTCATCAAACTACCGACATCAAAACAAACTTTCGTTTCCGCCCACTAATCGACCTCGTTTCGGCCTTAGTGACTGACGTTGATTAGACGTTTAACCGACGTCAAAATGTTTGGTGGGTAAACACACTCACGACACTGCAGTGGCACATTTTCTGAGAAGTCCATTGTTTCATGTGCAGGACCAGAGAAAGGAACATGTTCACCTAAAATCGTTTAGGCGCATTGCCACTTGCTGAACCACCACAAGAACAATGCTAAAAAAAGTAATACTCTTCACCCAAGTTCCATATCCTTAACGCAACGCATCGTTTCACCCTCATGCAGCCGATCTATGTCACGACAGACAGCACCGTCTTCCAGAAACATTTGAGGGAAAAGTCGTGACCAGTGAAACGGACATTTTGTTTTTATTTTTTTTAAAGAAACAGAGCTCGTTCCCCTGTGGCCAGGGAACCGCGGATGAGACGGCCAGGTTTCGCCCACCTGCCGCGAGCCTCAGAGGGGCCTGTGGATGCGAACGTCGCCCACTTCTTCTCCACAACTCCCACCTTCTGGCAGATGGACGCTCGGGCCTGACTCAACCATCCACACTCACGCTGCAAAGCATCCTGGGACTGCATGCGCTGGCCGCCCGCAGTGACTGTCGGCGCTGCTGGCTGTTACAGTTGAGCATGTGAGAAACTTCCAGCGCCCCCCCCTCCCTCCTGTGTAAACACGAGCAAGGCCTCGTGACACCAAGTCCGTCCGTCCGTCCAGCGCCCCCCCCTCCGGTGTAAACACGAGCAAGTCCGTCCGTCCGTCCAGCGCCCCCCTCCTGTGTAAACACGAGCAAGTCCGTCCGTCCGTCCGTCTTTCACAGGCTGCAGTCTGTCCAATTCACCTCTGAGCCTCCGAGCTCTCGACAGTCACTTGAAAGACCTCAATGCTTATGTGAACTTAGCCTTTTTTTTTAATGGTCCATTGCTACCACACAGCTAATGAACATTCCGGGCCTTTGCGCCAGTCTAAGCCCACGTTGTTGTTGTTTCAGTGCCGTTTCCTGATGGAGGACTGAGCAGCGCAGAGCGTGGAGGCGTCGCTTGAGTCAGACTCATTTGACAAGACGATGACTCCCTTTCAACCGTGATGAATTTGCCGCGTGTACGTCGAACTGAGAGGCATCGCGCTCGTGTACAAGTCGTGTCTCTCCAGGCAGCGCTCGGGAACGGGAACATGCGAGGCAGAGGTGGGTGGGGTGGGGTGGGGAGGGGGGGGGGGGATCTCCAGCCCTTCGCCGAGAGCGTCTCCCCCCCTCTCTTCGACTCCTACGTCCTGACAGAAGGTGTTTTTGTGAGTCATGTGCCTCCGACGCGTGCGGAGAGGGCTTCCTTGACGTCGACGCCGCGCTCAAACGCGAGGAAACAGCCGGTCCGACCGCTTTCTCACTCCGGCTCTGGAACCGAAGGGCACGCTCTTCTTACGCGGCTGCCCTTTGCGTGTGATCACCGCTACCCCCACGCGCACCACGACGCGTCGGCACCTGCAGGTCTGACATCATCACCGATGACCCGCGGCGGAACCTCAACAGACGACGGACAGCAGCTGTCTTCTTCATCGTGTCGCCTTGCGTCGTCTTCATCGCGTCCGCCAAGCCCGGCCTCCGGCCGCTGGCTACTTCCCCCCTGTGCACGACATGAAGCTGCACTGCACACGCGGAGAGGCCGTTAGCCGTTAGCCGTTAGCCACGGTAATCAGAGGCCTGCTCCTGCGTACAGAACCACCCTGGATCTCCACACCGGCGGCAAACCAAGCCAGCTTTGGCCTGCAGTCCAACGAGCCGCTTGGAACACCGCCGACGGCTGAGCGTTGCGCTAGATAGGACACACCGAGTATTGCCCAGAACTCCCTGAGGGGTCACAGGTCTGATTCAGGAAAGAGGGGAGGGGGACCCAAATCCTGGGAGAGGGTATCAATGCTAAGGAAGGATGTATTATTAGAGACCAGAGGGGACGCGTGAAATCGGATTCACGGCGATAAGGTCCAGCCTTTTCCGTCTTTCCCGTCTTTTTTGTTGTTGTTGTTGTTGCCTTCAGAAACGCGTGTTCCGTGTCATGCGACAGTCTCAAATGTGTTCTACCCCCATTGGATAATGGACTCAGGAAAAAAAAAAATCACTGAGTAATTTCTGATTAACTTTAACATCACTGCATCTATTCTGAAAAAAAGGTCTCTATTACTGCAGGCAGTACCACCTCGTTTTCAGATGTTTAAACTGTAAATGTACATAATGTACATTTTAAACATTCACACAGCACGCTGGGGTTTTTTTTGTTCTTTGATACCAGCAGCGGTTCCAATTCCTTTCCTCTCCTTTATTCTCTCGTTCACTTCGTTTTTTTGTGCATTCTGGGCCGACTGAAGTCGCTCCTGGGGAGTCTCTGGAGATCAAGATTTTGTGCGGCTCATCATGTCATGTTTTCAGCTGTACCGCTTCCCCCTCCCCCTCCCTCCCCCTTCTCGTTCTCACTGGTATTTTTCCGCTAATCTTCTTAGCGCGCGGCCTTTCTCTCTGCGCTTCTGCCTGCCGGGTCCCGGGGGGTGTGGGGGGGGTTTGCGGTTGAATTTTTAATATCCGTCGTCGCGCCGCTCCCTGGGCGTCTGGCCGCCGTCCGACGAAGTCGCCGCAAAACGCCGAGGCTCATATCCGCCCGCGATTATGCGCTCCTCCCGGCCAGCCAGACCGCCACGGCGGTATGGGTTCTGTTCCTCCAGCCAGAGCGCCACGGCGGTATGGGTTCTGTTCCTCCAGCCAGAGCGCCACGGCGGTATGGGTTCTGTTCCTCCAGCCAGAGTGCCACGGCGGTATGGGTTCTGTTCCTCCAGCCAGAGCGCCATGGCGGTATGGGTTCTGTTCCACCGCCGCCAGTCACAGCGCCATGGCGGTATGGGTTCTGTTCCTCCAGTCAGAGCACCATAGCAGTATGGGTTCTGTTCCTCCAGCCAGAGCGCCACGGCGGTCTGGGTTCTGTTCCCCCAGTCATAGCGCCACGTCGGTATACATATATATATATAAACCTAATTGAGATTGTGCCTCTTCAGCCCAAATGGGGCACCTGCCTGTATGATATGTGTGCAATATCAGTGCTGTGACAGCAGAGGGGGGGGGGGGGGGTGAGGGGTGGGGTTCAGAGGTGGAGGCGGGAGCAGGGTGGTGGGTGGGGGCGGGGGGTGGGGGGAGCGAGAGATGAATTAGCAGCTGGCATTTCGCTGAGCTTAGTCAGAAGATGGCAGGCGGTGCAGTGTGGGGTGTGGGTCTGGGACAGAGGGGTGGGGGTTGGGGTGTTACAACAGCAGGCAGAGGACAGAGATGAAGGTATGCTCCCTGCAACCTCTCCATCCTACTGCAACACTGCATAACATACACTGCAGCCTCTCCATCCTAATGCAACACTGCATAACATACACTGCAGCCTCTCCATCCTAATGCACACTGCATAACATACACTGCAGCCTCTCCATCCTAATGCAACACTGCATAACATACACTGCAGCCTCTCCATCCTAATGCATCCTGCATGCATACACTGCAGCCTCTCCATCCTAATGCACACTGCATACATACACTGCAGCCTCTCCATCCTACTGCAACACTGCATAACATACACTGCAGCCTCTCCATCCTAATGCACACTGCATACATACACTGCAGCCTCTCCATCCTACTGCAACACTGCATAACATACACTGCAGCCTCTCCATCCTAATGCACACTGCATACATACACTGCAGCCTCTCCATCCTACTGAAACACTGCATAACATACACTGCAGCCTCTCCATCCTAATGCACACTGCATGCATACACTACAGCCTCTCCATCCTACTGCAACACTGCATAACATACACTGCAGCCTCTCCATCCTAATGCATACTGCATTCATACACTGCACCACTGCATGCATACACTGCAGCCTCTCCATCCTAATGCACACTGCATTCATACACTGCAGCCTCTCCATCCTAATGCAACACTGCATGCATACGCTGCAGCCTCTCCATCCTAATGCAACACTGCATGCATACACTGCAGCCTCTCCATCCTAATGCAACACTGCATGCATACGCTGCAGCCTCTCCATCCTAATGCACACTGCATACATACACTGCAACACTGCATGCATACACTGCATCCTCTCCATCCTAATGCACACTGCATTCATACACTGCAGCCTCTCCATCCTAATGCAACACTGCATGCATACACTACAGCCTCTCCACCCTAATGCACACTGCATGTATACACTGCAACACTGCATGCATACACTGCAGCCTCTCCATCCTAATGCACACTGCATTCATACATTGCAGCCTCTCCATCCTAATGCAACACTGCATAACATACACTGCAGCCTCTCCATCCTAATGCAACACTGCATTCATACATTCCAGCTTCTCCATCCTAATGCAACACTGCATAACATACACTGCAGCCTCTCCATCCTAATGCAACACTGCATGTATACACTGCAGCCTCCCCATCCTAATGCAACACTGCATGTATACACTGCTGCCTCTTCATCCTAATGCAGTCTGCATGCAAACACTGTTTTCTTTTCTTTTTTGCTTTTGACATTTAGGTACACTATCTGCTAGACTGGACAGAGCAATCAGCCACACAATAGGCCTCTCCCTGCTCTGGACTCCAGGCGTGCAATAACAAGAGCTGAGCACTTAGCAGCGTTTCCTGCCCGTCTAATTGGTAGCCCCCCCCCCCGCCCCATGGCCAGTGGGTGGGGTTCACACAGATACTTCCTCATTAGGAGAGGGCCGATAATGGTGTTTTAATGAAGGCGGGGGCTGCAGCAGACGCAGGGCACGCCCTGACGCCGCGCCGGTGCAGGTGCACGGCTCCGGGTTTCCCTGTCTTACTCTCTGCTAGTCAGGCAGACATTTCCACAAGGAATTGCTCTGTTGATGAAGGCCTAATTAACCGCACCACTCCCTGTGTCATCCTCTAATGTTTTTCACCGGATCCCTCTGTCTCATCATCTCACGCACGCACACACACTCACACACTCACACACACACACACAAACACACACACACACATACACACACTCTCCTACACACACACACACACACACACACACACACACACACCACACACACACACACACACACAAACACACACACACACACACAATCACAAACACCACACACACACACACACACACACACACACACAGCCACAACACACACTCACACACAAACACATACACACACACACACACACACACACAAACAAACACAAACACACACACACTCACACACAAACACACACGCACACACACACACACACACACACACAGGCTCATACACACACTCACATGCACACACACATACACACAAAGAAGCACACATAAACAGACACACACACATACAGACGCGTAGACCATAACCATACACACACACAGATGTACACACATACGCACGCAGATGCTATCATGAATACATTTTCCACCCCTCCCATCTTTCGCTCCCTTCTTCTCTTTCTCTCTCGGCAGCATCACTTGCCACTGAGGCTGGTTGCCGTGGAAACGCCTCCCACAGGAGCCCGGTTACCTTCCTTGTTACCGTAGCAACCCGCTCCCTGCAGAATTTCAAGTGTACCACTCACTCTTTCTCTCTCTTGCCCCTGTTAATTAAGCAACCATGTGTTTGGTCCAGTGCTCCAGTCTGACTTAGTTCAATAATCGCTGGCATTGTTTATTTCAGCAGGAAAATTATGTAATAACAAAACGCCCTCTGCTTAAAATTGCAGTTCAAGGGAACCTTATAATTATTATTGCACCAAGTAGTCCTCAACACTGAATTTCAAGCCACCAGTTGCTGTTATGAAGTTAAATGGGAAAACAGTACCGTCAGGTTTAAACAGCTGGCCACCCCTGCTTTTCGTACTCAGTAAGAAGGAGACGCAGGACAGGGAATGTGCAGAGAACAGCACGCTGATAGTCACTGATATACTGTTCCACTGCATCCGTGTATGAAGGCATGACGTACACAAACGTTCTGGCCCAGGCCTTCCTCAGTGTGCTGAATATGCCAAAAAGGGAACGGCTATTATTCAGCGCCCTGAGCAAGGCTCGGGCCGGAACGTCTGTGCAAGTCGTGCCTCCGCATACACGGATGCAATAAAACGACAGTTCATAACATTCCAGTGAGCGCCGTCCGTTTTTTATCTTCCGTTTGTAGTTTGTGGGACTCCAGCGCCCAATTATCAGTTAATACGCTTGAGTGAGCAGGTCTATTCCTTCGATGCTCATTAATGTGGCCAGCGAACTGGACGAATCGGAAGGCGGGTTTAAACAGTACACAAAGCTGACGCTCCTTTACACGCCAGTGACCTCGTCCCCAGTGCCAAAAACAGCTCAGCTGGAAGCCTGCCCCGTGGAACGGTGTATTAATGCAGCGGGTCCATCGGCGATCGCGGGCTTATCGCCGCGGCACAGACCCACGCCAGGCCGGGCCGGGCCGGGCATTGCGCAATGAAAACGGAGAGCTTTTTTTTCCATCCCTCCCTCCCTCCTGGAAATTTCCGCGCGGTTCGCGGATGCTTGTAGAAATGGGTCAAGGGCTGCGGCGTGCGTCGCAGAGCGCACCGTTAAAGGGAAAAGAGGGGCGGGAGGAGCAGCGTATTTAACGGGGGCGGGGCGCGGACGCCACTCGTCCACTCCGGGTAAAAGACGCGAGCCACCGTGAGACGTGCCCTCACAGAACATCGAGCGGTATTCACCAATCGTCTTCAGCCAATTCAACACCGGTGTCATTTTATTTCTCAAGGCTAGTGTGCTCACGGACTGACCGTATACGTGAAAGAGGGAAACTTCTTTGCCGCACAGAGAATCGGTAATACAAAGCGCTCCATGCGGCACAGGTACAATGTGTAACTTGCGTTTTCCTTTGTGTGTTATATATGCTACGAAACACGCCTGGAATATCTCATTTGCCCTCAAAACGTGAAGCCCCCCCCCCACCCCCCCAGCGGCAGTGTGACTGAACTCAACTCATCTCACACTGCCAGTGAATGTGGGCGTTGATATTTAGAAATTAGATGCCAATACCAATTAAAAACCGCTACTGTCTTCCATTCCGCACCGCAACCTTTACTGTAACACAGTGTGAGAACGTATGAGAAACGCGACGGACGACGTCGAGCGCTTCTCCATTACAGAGACCGCGTGGACTGGCATTCTAGTGACTGGCTGAGTGTGGGGTCTCCAAACCAATCAAGCAGGGGCCCACGTCTCACTCCCCACGGGGAACGAACGTAAATCTGCCTTAAATGTAACCCCTGTGCTAACTGCGTAAAGGAAGACTACACCTTGTGTCTGCAGAACAATCTGTAACGCGCTTGTGTTCTCACGAGCAACGGTATAATGAAACTTTCCTCTTAGGCTGCAAACGCTCGGTTAGTCTCTTCATCAGTTCAGAGGTTATTTTTCTCCACTTGCCATTTTGGACGGATGAACCATAAGCAGGGGAGGACAGAGATCAACTACGTGGAGGTGAAGCTCACAATAATCACAGGTGTTTACTGGATAAAAAGTATAGCATTTGTTTGCTATCTTTAAAAAAATCAGTACCACATTTCAACCCATTCAATTGTTTTAAATGTTTTATTTAGGAATATTCAGTGGTTTTAAATATGGTATAAATAAATGTATAGACTACAGTTTTGTGAAGTTATTTAAGTTATGGTATAAATGAAGTTTTTTCAGATTAGCTCTTCAGATGTTGCTTGGCACTCACAATGACCTCAATTACACGAATGGGGAAAAACATTTCTCCTTAGGGCCTTCAAAAACAAGAAAACACAACATCCTGTACAGCAATACCAGAACACATTCAGTCACAAGACTGTAAACCCACGCGATCGTCAACAAAAGCCGTCATTAAACAGCACATCACCCGTGCCGGCCAGTGCCATGCCAGCTGGGCGTCTGTGCCCGAGAGCGGTGAGGGGAAGCAGAGATGAGGTCTGCCAGGGGTAATGGACGCCTCCCTTCGGGGTGGTGGGTGGGGTGACGAAGGCAGCCCCGGTGGACCAATAGGAGCCTGGCAGAACAACATGATCTCCCCTCCAGAGACCCGGATCCAAAACAAAGCCAGTCACGGGCCCACCGAGACCAGCGATTCATATCAGAGGATGTGCGAGGGGAGGGAGGGAGGGAGAGAGGGAGGGAGGGACGGAGGGAGAGATGGAGAGAGGGATGGAGGAAGAGAGGGATGGAGAGAGAGGGAAGTACAGAGGGAGAGAGGGACAGAGGGATAGAGGGAGAGAGGGAAGGGAGGGGGAAAGAGGGAGGGAGAGGAGGGAGAGAGGGAGGGGAGGGAGGGAGAGAGGGATGGAGGGATAGAGGGAGAGAGGGAGGTAGGGAGGGATAGAGGGAGGGAGGGAGGGGGAAAGGAGGGAGAGAGGGAGGAGGGGAGGGAGGGAGGGATGGAGAGAGTAGAGGGAGAGAGGGAGGGAGAGAGGGAGAGAGGGATGGGAGGGATAGAGGGAGAGAGGGAGGGAGGGAGGGATAGAGGATAGAGGGTGGGATGGAGGATAGAGGGAGAGAGGGAGGCACGTGTGGGTGATTAATAATTCAAAGCCTGAAGAGTGAGCGGAGCGTATGAAACAAAAGGCGGGGAGAGAAGAAGCTGCTCAGGACGAGCTGAGGCACGCGTGTGCCAGAGAGGGGCGGGGCGAGGGGGGCGAGGGCGGGGGCGGGGGCGGGGGCGAGGGGGGGCGAGGGGGGGGCGAGGGGGGGCGGCGGCCTGGCGTGACGGGTGGAGCCGATCTGGCAGAGGGAGTCCGGAACTTTCCATCTGGGCGGCTGCGGGTCACATGACTCGAGGAACGCGTCGTGGCGTCGGCCACACCCCCGCACCCGGGGCGGCGCCGCTGACAGGAGCGGACGGGAGGAACAGGAGGGCGCCCGAACGGAACTGGCACACCGGGACCCTCGCCAGGGCTCTGCTGAGATATCTGCTGCTTTTCTTTCTTTCTTCCCTTTTTTTTATTTAAGAAACAACACATCTCGGGAAATGAGGAACAGTTTGGCAGGGAGCCCGTCGCTGCCCCCAACCCCCCCCCCCCCTGGATCCCCACCCCCCTTCGCCGCACGGGCCGCCATTACCGCCATCATGTTTATGGGTTGCCGGGGCGATCGAGCCGTAGACGCAGTCTGTGTTCTTTTCCTTTGTTTTTTATAGGCCAGTGCTGTCACGGTTACCGCATTCGAGTCACGCTGGCGCGATCGCGGAGTCCCCTCCCAGACCGCAGAGCGCCCTCCTCCCTCCCGTCCACCTGCGAGTGTGTGTGAGACCGAGACGAATCTGCTGCTGCTCTCCTGCAGCTCGCCCCCCCCGCCCTCCCCCCCATCCCCCAGCATTCCCTCGCTCGCGCTGGAAGGAGAGGGTTTATTTAAAAACATGGAGGGGCGTTATCAAAGCATCCCAGCTGTGCCTCAGGCTACCTGTTTCCGGCCAGCACTGACAGTCTGCCCCCCCTTTCCCAGGATGAGTCTTTTCATCGGGTCAAACCTGTCAATTATACTAACCCCCCCCCTCCCCCAATACCTATTCCCGACGGGAGCTGGGGTTCAGAGCCATATCGCTGGCTGAGGCTGCACTGCCTGAGGCCTTGGCACCAGAGTGGCACGGTGGCTGGAGAAACTGACTTTGTAATTTAAAGTTTTGCGGGTTCAAATCCCAGGTTGGGGCACCGTTGCTGTGCCCTTGAGCGAGGTGTCCTGAACCCAATTTCTTCAGGGAAATATCCAGCTGCATGAATGGATAGCAGGCACAAAAAAAATGCGGCCTGTGAAAGCTGTTCCAGATAATAGCATCAGAGCCAAGGCCTCACTGCAATGATGCGCGTGCCCCGCTCCTAAAAACAGCCGCTCACTCCCGCGCTCCTGACCCTTCCTGAGCCGTGCCTCGGGTGCCTCCAATCTCACCACTCAGCTAAATCACAAACGTGCGATCAGAATGTTCTCAACCGAACATTCCAGTGCTGATGTAACAATCGCTACTGGTGATCGAAAGCAATGGAGTTCCAGAACATCCCAAAAAAATCCACTCTTCAAAAGGGTAACTGTAGACACCCTGATTGGTCGAATCAGGTGATCTCGTGCCGGGGAAGAACAGCGGCCCGCACCCACACAGACCCTTCACGGACACGTTTGGGCACGCCCGCGATACTGTGCCACAGACAATGTGAGCGCAAAGGACAGCCTCACAGCGTTTCCCACAATGCACCATTCCGCTGACTCAGCCCACAGTGCTCCGCCAGCCCTTCTGCACTCCCTCTGCCCCTCGCTGGGCGACGGCAACAGAAAGATCTCACGGCCAGAAGGGGTTACGCCAAACCACCGATCGCGACAGAAAGATTTCCTCCAGAGCTCCAGAGCTCCCAGAGCAAGCCCTGCCCACGGCCATCCAGGAAAGGGAAGATGTGCCACTGCAAAGCGAAACGTTTTCACCCACGGCATACACGCGTGTGCACACACACACACACACACACACGCGCGTACACACACACACACACACACACACACACGCACGCGTGCACACACACACACACACTCACACACACACACGCGTACACACGCCATTAGCAGAAACGGATTACCTCTCGGCAGCGAAATGAACCCAGCCGGGCGCAGGCGCCTGGGTGTTTGAGGGGAACCGGCGGCTTTTGGGTGGGGTGTGCGAGGGGACCCAGACAACTGTGCAACGGAAACACTGAGGATGACGAAGGGAACCTTCGCACCGAGATTCGAACGAACCCTCCTCTGCTTGGTCTGTGAGCGTCGGCTCGCAGAGACAGAGAGGAGGCCTGCATTCTGATGCTGTTCACACCCCAGACTCATCTATTATGAGCTAAAAAAAAGGCTGAACAGACCCTAGATCAGCACATGCAAGCTCAGGTCCTGAGGCTGGTCTAGGACTGGATCCTGGAACCAGGACCTCAAATTCAGCCCAGCACAGCGCAATGCTTGGGCGCAAAATCAACTTTTTTCTTTTTTTCTTTTTTTTTGCTTTTGCTTGTATTTCCTATTCCTATTGGACTCTTCTGAACCCTGTTAGATTTGGTTTTCAGTTTACTTAACAAAGCAGTTAATAGGCTGTATAGCTACAAAGCACATGCCACCATTTCTATAAAAACAATGAAACAAAATGAAACTTCACATGTAGGCTATAAGTTCAGTGGAAGGGGAAAAAGTAGCCGGAATAAAAAAAATAATGTAGGCTTTATATGACAAGGGGTTTAGCTGATGTCCGTTATTTAAAAAAAAAACAAAAAAAACAAACTGAAAACAAATCTTTATGCACGTGCAAAATTAGCTCATGACCGCAGAACAGTCGATGCTGCCGTATTGGAGAATATCCCCCAGTAGGGCATCTTCTCGTTCAATAGCACCAAAAACTGACCCAGCCCAAGCTTGCGGTTTGCTTGCTGCACAGCAGGTGTTGGGGATTACGCCATTTCCTAAATGCTGCATATTACCACCGGCTCCGTGGCCCAGTCATCGCTGCTTCGGTAAAACGATAGCCGATAATTTCCCGGCCAGCAAAAGTTTCACGACTGTGACCATACATCGAGTGTCCTGTGAAACACTAAAATTTGTTCCTTCATCTCCCAGAAATAAGTGTAACAAACACATATACGAAATTGACATAAATAAATACACAAATAACTAGTCATTACAAAACGGGGAAATGACATGAAATATTTTGAAAACTGAAATTTTTCAGAGAATAGAATCAATTTCAGATTCTATACATACATGTCATACACTGTATTACGTGCATTATGCTCAATTTCATGAGCTAAACGTTATTTCTCATTAGTTTATAGGTAAGAGCGGTACTGCAACGCGAAGCGCTAGGGAACACAAAGAGCTGCTTAATTAGCAGCACTCAGCATTGCTGTTGACTCAGCCCTTCTGAGGGTGTGGTGCTGCAGGCCACGCGCACAGATAACTGAGCTGTAGATGTACAGGGCAGTTTAATGCTGTTCATGGATGCCCCCGCTTGCAAAATACTAAACTCCCTCATTTCCTCATGTAATCATATTGAAATATTATGTTGCAGCTTGACTCAAATGGCAAGGAAGTGAGTTGGACATTGGGGGACACACAAGAAATTGCAAGAAACAATAAATGAATAAAAATATTACTTGGGGGGGGGGGGGCAATTTTCTGGCTTCAAACATTGGGGAGACCCGTCCTCTCTGCCTCCACCCCTACACCCCTATTTCTACCTTAGCTCGACCTCTATTTATGAACTATAATCAACCCAAACTTGTGTACAGGAACAGAAATGGACACAGGTCAGTCCCTGTGTTAATACACTGCATGCAGCAACCAAACAATTTTTTCTCTCTCTTTTGGTTTCTACATTTGGTACTGTACAGCTTTTCAAGTCAGCTTTTGTAAGGACAGGGTTTGAGTCTGTGAAACTCCATAATTAATTGCTTGATTGCATTTAGTACAATAATGGAGGATGTAATCACTCATTATCAGCCAGTTCATAAATCCTCTGAATATGAATTAAAAGGTGATTTTAGGGAATTATTATTTCACAATAGGAGTGCATCGGCTGAATGTCCTGCTGCCCACATGCTATGAAAGGCTTCAGCTAACAAAACTCACAAAAGAAGAAGGACACGCAATTTAACAAGGACGAAACTGTCCATACCCACGGCGCACCTGTGCAAAGTGTCATGAGTAAAACTCGGCTAACTATATAGCTAGCTAGCTATGGCATGTCCTGGTAAATGGACTGCATTTATATAGCACTTTTATCCAAAGCGCTTTACAATTGATGCCTCTCATTCGCCAGAGCAGTTTGGGATTAGGGGTTAGGTGTCTTGCTCAAGGACACTTCAACATGCCCAGGGCGGGGTTTGAACCAGCAACCCTCCGACTGCCAGATAATCGGTCTTACCTCCTGAGCTATGTCGCCTCTTGTCCTCACCTCTGTAACGTTATTTGTTGTCCTCCGTGTGTCCATACGTCTATATCGATGGTACGCGCTAACTAGGCTAACTAAAGCAGGCGAAGCGCTAACATGCTAGGGTTAGCTAAAGTAACGATAAGGCGATAAAGGTGTGCTTAAAAAATCTTGTGTGTTCGAAGTGATTCTGGGAGATGCACCTGCGCATGCATCCTACTAAACGAAGCACCACCGCACCAACTGCGCATGCGTCCTACCAAACGTCCCTCAAAGGTCGTCCATGAGTGAGTGAGTGAGTGAGTGAGTGACCACAATTTGCCAGGCAGTCCTGTGTGCCGTGGGAAAAACAAAGAGGGAGAATAATGCCATTGTAAATTATTTGTTTTGTGTTTAATGTGTATTGTGTCATATGTCATACGCATTGTTTCCCTTTCACATGAATTTAAGCACATCTTAAATAGAATTCAAGCACCACTGAAAAGCTAAATATTTTTTTCCGCTTTTAATTTTACTTTTGACATTTCAGAAATTCCCCTTCGCAGCTGAGCTACCACATGACACGGCGGTGAGAGAAATGTTTGCCGTTTTTGTCGAGGGTTTACATCACACCTCCAGTCCTGCAGCTGTCTCGCCCATCCTCTACTTCCTGTCCTCAGTATAATTTAGCAATCCCCACACATTTCTCCTCCCACTCCGAATAACACCTTGTAACTGTAAAATCTCAGGGTTTTCCGGTGCGGCTCTGATGTCGTCTGAACAATGGAAACCTGTGAGTCACAGCCACACAGGCCTGGATTCAGTCAACAATCGCCCTGAGAATTTCACACTTAAAACGCTAAATTTTTTTCACATGTATGCGGTTTGCCAAGTTCGCCAATCACCAAAATAAGTTCCCCAAACAAGTGTTTGTGGGGGAAAAAAAATGCTTTGCATCCAGGCCATAGCTAGAACCAGCCCTGTGTGTTTGCGTGGATATAAAGATATTTTAGATTGTGTTGAGAAATAAAACTGTTTTTATTTATTTATTTATTTTATTTATTTTTTTTTAAAAGAACTTTCATTTCCAGCATGTCTCAGTCGTTGATAACAAAACCTTTTTCTTCCAACAGTGAGTCATACAGTGAGAAGCTGATTAAATACAACACCCTCCTTCTGCCAGACCTCAGCTGGGCTTCAGACCGCTTCAGTCCTTTCCAAGCATTTCAAAGGTGATGTTACCACAAGGCTTCCTTCATGCTGCATAAGTTGACATTTGTCATTTTAAAATGTGAGCGCGTTTGTGTCTTTGTTGCTACGGAGATAAACATTTTAAAATAATTTTTTAGAATTTTGAGTATTTGATCTTGTTTTGAAGGTAAGATAAGGCCATTCTATTTCTCCAAACTGGAACTCTTTTTTTTTTGTTGTCATTCAGTCCAAGACTGATGCATGCTAATCTACGCCAGTCACCACCCTGCTCGCTCTCTGGAGCAGCAGCTGGCTTGGATTAGCATGCAAGGGCTTAACTGTGTATTACCCAGTCCTGTCCGGGTTTGGAGCGAACCAGGTTACAGTGTGCCAGTTTAACTACGATGGCACTCACATTTCAGAGGCTGACGCTCTGCTACAAGTTCGGCTTTTTAAACATCACAAAATTCAGAGAGGTGAAGTGGATCTTCACGAAAAAGTCAGCAGGCTTTCAGTTGTTCCCTTTAGTTGTTCCCGTTATGTATTTATTAATTTTTTTTTTGGCCTGTCACCACATCTTCACGGGTTAATCTTATGTTGCAGCTTCGGTGTGGGCGCAGTGAAGGCAGCCATTGTGCTCACTGTTTCAGACAATAGGGCCTTAGCGTTTCCCTTAGCAACACGCGAGCCGAAGCATCGGCACGGAGACGCACGGTTCAGGTTTGCATCCGCAAGTCCTAATTGGCTGAATCTGACAGTTTGCCAGGTGATGTAGTGGAGGCAGGGGACCCCTTGGGATCTTCAAGTAGGAACTTGATACAACGCTGGACCCTCTAGGGGGGTGTTATGAGCCCAGGCAGGCTGAACGGCCCAGCCTCATCACCAAATATTTGTATATTCTGATGTTCCGTCCAAAATGGGAGATATTCTCCCGCATACAATATGGAATGACGAGAGAACCGGGCTATCCTTGTTTTGTGATAGACTTTTTGCTCTTTGAAATGTTTTTTTATAAACCATTTTTGTCACATATTTATTTTTTTTACAACATATTTAAAATATGAAAGTAATGCAAATAATTTGCATTTTTTACTGAAAATGTGAAATTCATTTAATGCGTCAATTAATTAAATAAACGAAGAACCGAGCATCGTTCGGCGAATGTTCCGACATAGCGCGCAAAAATCCCAAGGCCATTTTTAGAAACAAAAGGAACATTAACAATTCAAGTGACATGAACTCATTTTTCTTGCAGCAACACACCAAACAGCAGGCAGCAGATGTTCACTCGGCGGTTCTTTACTGCACCAATTTATAGTAATTGTTACGGTTTTGATCGCGCCGTACGATGACCATATGCCGGTGAGCGCATCAAAATGACTGGATACAGCGTGTTAAGTAAACGCGTGTCTGTTATTGTGCACAATCCCTAATACGAGCCCTTTCTTAGCATCGTTTATAAATTATGAATGATTGTGCGCATGGTTCGACAGCGTGTGGACAAACACAGCGCTGTAAGCGAGTACGTGTGGTGGCCACAGAGCTCATGTGAGTTTATTAGCCGGGTCCATTGCGTGTTATTCAGAAAAGCGTTAGTTAAAAGTCTGGACTGAATCCACGTGTTCCCTTACTTCCTTGGGAGAAACAGGTGAATATTTTATATCCCTTATTGAAAAGTAATACACAACAATATATTGCAAATATGCAGACTTTCTGAAAAATATCATGATAAATATATTCCACAGCGAAGTACGTATCGTGGCAAATAATTCGCCCATTAATTGCAGTTTCGCAATATATTTACTTATAAATATATATAAAAATATATTTTTACATATATTTTAAATATATAAATTATATATTTTTAATATATTTTAAACACATTTCAGTATATTTCATGTCTGTGAGGGATCGACTCTCATGGACATTTGCACGGTGCAGAACTGAACTGTGAGCCACGTTGAAACGCCTAATTCTGCACGCAAATGAAACATTCCAAAAGGTCACCTGCCTCAAAGCGAATTCACCATTTCAGAAAACAAGGGACGTTCACATGGTAACCTAATCTGTCAATGATTAAACACATTTACAAAGAAAACAGTGAATCAAAGCAGTTTGTCGATTAAGATACAGTACAAGGTATTACCATTGCCCAGACATGTAGTTTGATAGCATCATAGGGTAGTCATATGTACCCCATCTGTACTATGTCTGAGCTACTACATATACACACATACATATATATATATATGTGTATATATATATATATATATATATATATATATATATATGCAAATATATTTGCAGAGCTGTTGTTAGCATTTCTCTAATAGTTGCCATTCTCCTGCTTGCTTTACATTTTCATGCATAATCTGATATAGCGCCAAAACATAATATTTGAACCTATAAGGCAGTGCCATGATGTGAATTCCTATCTGACAGACAGTCATGACTTTTTACCAAACACAAAATAGTTGCATATTTATACCTGTCAGGACAATGATGTCATCACCAGATAAACACCAGATAAAAAAAATAAAAGTTATCCTGCACCTACAAAGCCAAAATTGGCTACAGGCGAATTAAGACTATATGATACCAAAATGGCCAATTACACATTTGTTCTCATTTTAACAACAGAGTATGACAATGTCCTAAGGTGCAGAAAAATGCAGTTGTTTCTGGAAACACAATCCTACCTCAATAAGCTTTGATTTAAAAAAAAAAAAAAAACATACAGTTGAAGAATTACATTACATTACATTACATTACAGGCATTTGGCAGACGCTCTTATCCAGAGCGACGGGAATACTAGCAAATGAAATAGCTGGTCGTTGCACACACACCGTCTGAGTATAAGCCAGCCCCTTCAGCGTGTAATCCTGACTGTAAACCTAGACTGTACATCTGCAGGTTCCCCTGCACAACACAAAGATCTTAAGCAGAGCGCTAATCCCAGTAAATGCTCTTAGCCCTGCGCTATTCCTTCAGAAAAGGAGCCTGTTTATGGCTAATAAACCTCAGCAGCCGTCGCTGATAGTGGGGGGTGGGGGGTGGGTCACAGTGTAACAGATAGGGACCTAGGCGTACAACGGCAGGGTTGCCGGGTTCGATTCCCAGGTGGGGCACAGCACTTAGTCATCAGATACTGTGAGTGAGAAAGAGCTGTGCGCGGCACTGGCTAACCCAGATGAAAGGATTTAAGTCCAATGTCCAACGACAGCCCTGCCATTCTGCTCACTGAGAACAGTTGAGAGCTCAACAGAACAGAGCAGAGCAGAGCAGAACAGACCGACAGCCCTGCCATTCTGCTCACTGAGAACAGATGAGAGCCCAACAGGACAGAACAGGGCAGAGCAGAACAGAACAGAACAGAACAGAACAGAACAGAACAGGGCAGAACAGAACAGGGCAGACCAGAACAGGGCAGACCGGTGTAGGGTGCTACTGCAGTGTCTGCTCTTCACTGCAGATCTCGGATCCGTACCCGTGCTGAGATCCAGGGCACAGGACATCAACTTCTGTTCACAAAAATGTGCACGTTTTAAATGGCGCACCCCCTGGGAGCGCATTTTGACTCATTCTAAATGTTCATTCGCCCGTTTCCATGTGATCTGATTTTGTCCACCACAGTCCATGGTTTACGTTCTTCTTCAGCATTGCTAGCAGATACATCACTCTGGATTACCAGGTTGCAGAAGACACGCAGTTCCGGATGCAGAACGGCAAACACCCGACCCTCTGTCCAAACACTCATTTTAACTAGCCTCTCACTCACAGTGCTGAACTGGGGAATCAAGGTGGGTGGGAATCACAAGGGGTTGTGCAGCCAAACAACAAAGGAGGGGGGGGGGTGCAGGTGCCCAGACAGAGAAAGCCTGTTTGGGAATTTTACTAGAACATCAGCACATCAACAACTATATTCATATCAGATATTAATGAAGAGATAGCCAGATTAAGGGCAATTACATTAGAATCAATTATTAATTACCCTGTCAAATACTACGCTTTCGCATTTAGTCTGGTTTATGACTCCACTCATAGTTCTGTTATTAATCCTCCCAAAAATCCACTCCACAGATCACATTTCAAAAACAGAAACGATAAAACTGTAACTGTGCCTCTGATCTATGCGTTCTGTACTTTGAGTTGCACAAATACAAATATTTCTCAATCAGAAGCAGTAAATATCAAATGAAATACAAATACGTTTTTTCAGTCAATTTGCTGTGAGTATTTATCTGAAATTGACACAAATATCATTTTCAGACAAATATTCACAACAAACAAGTACAAAATAAAGCATTGAATACCAGTGTTTAGTAACATTTAAATAAAAGACCATTTTAACCCGAGCCAGACTGTTCAGCTAGCACCATCTCGCATTCATTATCAAGGTCAGCGACACCACGTGTCTATTCTTCTCTTTCACTCTCGCTCTCTCTCCCACCTCCCACTTTTCTCTTCTTTTTTCTCCTAATAAAAAGAAGCGCTAAGCAAATGCAATTACTTCGTAATGTTGGGCTTACCCTACTGACTCGGTAAGGGTCAAGTCGGTCCCTACTGACTCGGTAAGGGTTAAGCCGGTTTGGATTAATGTGCTAACCGGTTAGCGCCGGGCTGCGGCCTCCAGCAAGCGGAACTGCTGCGTGTGCAAGCGGAGACGCACCCGGACGGTGCTGACGCAGGAGCCAGCTGCACTGCAGAGAACAGGAGGCTCGCAAAAGTCCAGTCAGGCTCACCCCCCCCCCCCCTCCCCAACGAGGTGCGACCTCTGGGGGGGGGGGGGGGCTATAGTGCAGCAGGAAATGCACATCTATCTCGAAACAAACTGACACGCCCGTCCCGAGTCATCGGCCTCACCTCCTCCTCTCCTCTTCCCACAACACCCCCCCCCCCACACCTAAAAGCCGCCTGTGGCTCTGCCGTCTGCCCAAATCGCTACAGCACGGCGGAGAGAGGTCACTGACTGACGCACTGGCACAGCCGGGGGGGTGGGGGTTTGGGGCCGTGCCAGGCCAGGATATTAGCGGGAGGCTCCTCGTGACTCCGATTCGGCCCCGTCGCCGGAGGACAGAGCCGCCGCGCATGTGCGACGTCCTCCAGCACAGGCCATACCAGGTGGGCCCTGCGCACGCAGCCCGCCATTTTGGCTCCTGACCAGTGTAGAACCAGAGGCTTACGCTTAGCCCACTGCTCCAACTGACTTCCTAGGCCTCTGGTAACAGAAGAGTTCGCCTTCGTCATTGAATTCACTGGGCGGCCATTGCGGCTCAAGGAGGTAAAATACTAAACTGAGGCCACGGCCTTTTCAAGCTTCAGGCTCGGCTCACCCTTGCTTTTCAGTGCCGGGGGGACCGACGTTCATGCTGCACAATTCCGCAAATTAACTCTCAGTCCTCGGCCAATCCAGTCATTCAACGGACTCAACGCCCGGCCTACCCCACCTCACCACGGCAGTGCAGTGGAGGCCTGAGAGCAACTAACATGAGTCACCAAGCAAGAAACGGCATGTGCACACACACACACACACACACACACACACACACACACACACACACACACACACACACACACACACATGCACACACACACACACACACACACACCACACACACGCACGCACACACGCACACTCACACACACACACACACACACACACACACGCACAAGCATGCATGACACACATTACAACACACACACACACACACAGCACACACACACACACACACACACACACACACACACACATGCACATCACACACATAAACACACACACCACACACACACACACACACGCACGCACACACACACCACACACACACACACACACACACCACCAACACACACACACACACTCACACACTCACACACACACACCCACACACACACTCGCACCGGACAGGCGCTCACTCGAGCCAATCGGGACGGATTTTAACCTCCATGGCAACGAAACGTAGCAGTTGTGCATGGATCACACAACATCTGCCTGCCCAGCACAGGCCTTTCCTGTCCGTTCACTGGCTTGATTACGACCGTTTTTTCCAGGATTACGCAGGAGTAAAATTAAGGGATTTGAAAAGCAATTTTGATGCACTGGATGAGCAAAAAGCGTGTAATTTTACCCACAATCCTCAGCTATCGCACTGGCTTATCTCCTGGTACCTGCATTGAGGTCCACTGTGACAGATGTCAAGGCCTTGTCCTAAAACACAATCCCCTCAGTAACAACATGTCATGTGACATTGCATCAGAAGATAACCAGTATACACTGCTTTCTGCTCATGGTCACAAACAGGCACCAAACACTTTAATACGCATGCAAGCGTGACCGCTAACAAACAACAAACTGTACTGCTGTTCTCTTTGCAAATGATTTTTTTTTTCCCTTTCAGCATGAACAAGCCAGCTACACATTCCAGTGAGCCCACCATTTTGGTCAGAGCGGCAAATTTCCACTTTCTTTCTCTGCTCCCGATCAATCTATCACCTTTACATCAATGCAGAGAGTTTGTCTCATGGAGAACCTACACATTTAAACATGCACATTTCCATTATTTGGGAGACCTGATGCTTAACAAAAGGTATTTAATTTTCTTTTTTTTTTTTAAATCTGGTTTGGAAAAAAACAGGAATGGTGGAGAGACATGCTGAAATGCTGGTCATTTTCCTTACAGGGAAGAAAGGCCTATAACAGCATCCTCCCCACCACCGTCCAGCCTCAACATCTGTCTCCGACCTCTGGCAGCTCAACACGCACACTGGTACACGTTTTTGTTCGGTGTCAGCTTTCTCTGAATGTTCCGGGTATTAAGGGCGATAATGCGTTTTGCGTAAATCTTCTGGTAAGATAGGACCCGTGATTAATCCGTCAATAAACACACAACGACACTTTCCGCAATTCACAGGCCTACAGTAGGCTACGTGCGACTGAAAACATCGCACGAATTTGTACATATTCTGTACAAAACAACCATCACGGGCTACGTCAAAACAACAAACGTCACTCGATTATTTATTTATGAAGAAGCATGTTCGCCCGCAGCCTTGCACAGTACAACGCTCTGGCTGGACAATAAAACGACAGGTGGAGTGGTCCGTTTCAGGATCCAAATCATTTTTTCAATTAGTCTTCAGGAAACATCCCCCTATGGAAAAAACCAAGGCCCGCCTACAGCAATAAAGACGTTCTACAAATTTATCTGTCCATTTATCAAAGCGACGTCCCAGATGCCCCCCCCCCCCCCTTATCCACCCTCCTTCTCGCTAGCCCCAGCTAAACAGAGCAGATCCAGCTACAGCTAATTATAAGAACAATTTATTATGCAATACCAGTTCAATGTAAATAGCTGCAACTATCATATTAATTTTGTACCATTAGTTAAAACGATTCAACGATGACTGCGATATGGGAGCGCAGGTTGACTGTTTTTCATTCCTAGTGGCACGAGTCGCCAGTGCATCAGATGCCAGTGCCTACGCAGTCTTTTGCAAGTACTATGTGCACAAGATAACGATACTCTACGTCTCAGTATAAATATATATATACATTTTAAAGAATGGGTTATTTGCGACGTGACAAGAGCTGTATCATTTATTCAAACATAATAAATGCGCACAAATAAAATTTGACAGTAAACAGACATAATGACCACAAATATAAATCTAAATTATTCAGACCTTACCTCGACGTTTCCCCAACCGCAGATGGACATTAGAGTCACTAAAATACATAGCACCGTAAGGGCCATTTTCTCCTCCTCGGTCTTTCCCAAAAGGAGGTATTTTACTTGCTTCAACCTAATATGCGCCGAAAGCCGTGTATCTTGGCGACAGTACCGCAATGGTGCCAGTCTGAGTCGGTGCCTGCCTCCGCTATCGCTCGTCCTTACAAGCACGTCTACTCGCTGCTCGCAGTCGCTGTCCTCTGCGCTCCAATCGCAGCTCGCGCTGTTACGCTGGAAGAACCAAGCCCTTTTCTGGTCGCCTCGACCGCATTCGCACAATGGCTCGCTTCACCCGAGGACACTGGCCAGTGTATTCACGAGAGTCAAAAAGGCGGTTCAGCGAGGCGGCATAGAGGGACGCCTACCGGAGATGGAGAGTAGTAAGAGAACAGGGCGGATTTTCCTTTCCAGAACACTGCGTTGTCTGGAAATATCCAGCCTATTTTTTTTCCACGATTATGAGTGTTGTTTTGACAAGTCTGTTCTCCCATTAACCATTTTGTCTCTCAGTTTGCACTCTATTTTGTTGAAAACTTTTTATTGAAGTCACATTATTTATTTATTTATTTACTTATATCATAACACCTTATCTGCACCAACACCGTGGTATGAATTTACAAATAATATTTCAGTATTGATTTTAAAAATACTTTAAAAATAATTCCAGACATCCTTATTGTTATTGATATTGATATTATAAAAAATGGTAAACTAACAGTTATTTCAAAACTAAATGTTTGGCTCAATAAGAATAAGGTTTTTTTTTTTTGAGACTCCCCATGATTTTGATGGCGTCACATGTTAAAGTTAGGGAATTCCCATCAATGTTGATCAAACTGTTTCCTCCAAACTCTCGATGCTTCATGATAAAAATACATCACATGTATGACTATACACTTATATATAATCAATATGTAATCCAATAAACCTATATCAGTAGTTGCAGCTAAGCTTATGGAAATGCAAGAAACCACAGTATCAACTGTAGAGAAAAAGCAAGAGAATGCAGAAGGCTTAAAAAAACCACACTTACTCACTCAGCAGAAAACATTAATCAAATACTAACCATACACTTATATTACAAACTGATCAACTGCTAATAAATGTGATAGAAGACTAATATTTTACAGTGACCCCTATGTGACCTGAATACAATGGAAAATTACAGGAGGCTGTGAAAATTACAGAATAAAGACTAATATTTTTTAAGGGAAAGTTGGGGTAACTTTCCACAATGACGTTATCACCCAAGAACAGGAAATCATTGCGGTGCCAAGAAAGACAGATGGTATTTTAAGAGTTGTGGGGTACACAGTGTATAAAATGAATGTAAAACTGACAATCAAGGTTCAATTCTGCAGAATTGATCCGGCTTTGTGCACCTGTGCAAATAAGGTCAAACTTTTCTGAAGAGCTTGCTGCTGTGGTATCTTTTCCCTCGTGTAGTTTTATACAAATTAATGATTGGACTTTGAATTCTGTCGGTTCCTAGACACGACAATTACTTTAAGTGCTTCATAATGTTTCATAACCATTGTCGGGGGAATACATACATTTCATTAAGAGCCTGATATCTGTCTTTCAAGGGACACATGGCATGTATGATGTTTTGTAGACACCATCATAATAATGCCTCACCAATCAACAGTTAATCAATCAATCATCCTTTATTTATACGGCACATTTCATACACTTTAGTGCAACACAAAGTGCTTCACAAAGAATCAAAAGAACAGATAAAAACAGATAAATTGGGAACATGAAAGGCATTAAAAAGTATTAAAACAAACACAACAAGTACAGCAAAAAGTACAATAAAATGAAATTAAAATAAAACAAAATGAAATTCAAATAAATAAAATCAAATAAGATATTAAAACATTAAAACAGGACCAGTAAGAATTAATGTAAAAGCAAATGCTAAAAAGGTATGTCTTGAGTTCCTTTTTAAAATCATCCAATGACTGAAGAGCCCTCAGGCCCTCTGGTAGGCTATTCCACAGGCTGGGGCCATAGGCACTGTGTAATGCCCAGCCAAAGGTCTGAGTCATGCATCTAGGTGTGAATCACAGGTTACTGCTAGAGGATCTGAGGGTTCTGTTAGGCACATACCTTAAAAGCAAATCAGAGAGGTAGGGGGGTGCTAGGCTAGAAAGTGTCTTATAAACTAAAAGAAGAATTTAAAAATCAATCCTAAAACGAATAGGTAGCCAATGAAGTGCTTTTATGTGTGCTCGCTTTTTGGTTTTAGTCAGTAAGTGAGAAGCAGTGTCTCAAATCTTAGTTCAGGGTCCATAAGTGAAGTGACAAATTTTTCTTATTGGGTCTTTGGGTCCACAAGATGCACCTCTGTCTTGTTTTGATTCAACAGTAGAAATGTTTTTAACTAGGTTTATAAGGACTTTGTATGGCCTTTTATCATTGGGGGATATGGAGATGTAAAGCTGGGTATCATCAGCATAACTATGAAATTGCACTCTGTGCCTCCTGATAACACCTCCCAGAGGCAGCATGTAAAGATTAAAAAGGACTGGTCCGAGAATTGACCCCTGGGGGACACCTGTGACATGTGACATTAAAACTCTCAGAAGTGCGCAGGCCCAGGTTAACATTACATTACATTACATTATAGGCATTTAGCAGACGCTCTTATCCAGAGCGACGTACAACAAGTGCATAGGTTTCAAGATGTAGAGGCGCAAAAGAAACACTAGAGTGAAGTAAGGATCGTAGTGCCAGAAGTGACCACATCGATCAGGACTCCAACCCTGTAGAGTAAGCTTGTTCAGCAGCAAGAATCCTACCAAGTACAAAGTAAAAACTAGCACTGGAATCACACCTAATCATACAAAAACAATCCTACCAGATACACTAACATAATCAAATTATCCTAGCTAGGTACAATGAGCTGAACTACAGGCTAGGGAGGGGTGGGGAGAGGTGCAGCCTGAAGAGATGAGTCTTCAGTCTGCGTTTGAAAGTGGTGAGATTCTCTGCTGTTCTGACCATCACGGGGAGGTCATTCCACCAGCGAGGGGCCAGGACAGACAGCAGACGGGAGCGGGAAGTGCAGACGCGAAGAGGGGGAGCTGCCAAGCGTCCAGAGGTGGCAGAACGGAGAGGTCTGGCTGGTGTGTAGGGTCTGATGATCCTCTGAATGTACCCTGGTGCTGACCCCTTAGCTGCCTGGTATGCAAGCACCAAGGACTTAAATTTGATGCGAGCCATAACAGGCAGCCAGTGGAGGTCAGTGAGCAGGGGGGTGACATGGGAATGTCTGGGGAGGTTGTAGACCAGACGCGCTGCAGCATTCTGGATGAGCTGCAGGGGTCTGATGGCGGATGCTGGCAGACCAGCCAGTAGCGAGTTGCAGTAGTCCAAGCGGGACAGGACCATCGCTTGAACCAGGAGCTGGGTTGCGTAGGTGGTGAGGAAGGGGCGGATTCTCCGGATGTTGTACAGGAAAGGTCTGTCAGACAGGTCTTAAACCAGTTAAGAGCAGTGCCTGTGATGCCCACCCATTTTTCTAGTCTGTCTAAGAGGATGGTACGGTCAACTGTGCCAAAGGCAGAACTCAGTACTCAATAGTACAAGAACAGACAGACTTTTAGCATCAGCACTCCTCCTGAGGTCATTCACTACCCTTACAAGAGCAGACTCTGTACTGTGCCTGCATTTAAAATCAGACTGAAACTTTTAAAGAGTCCTATTGGAGGTTTAAAAACTAATTCAATTGTTTTAGCACTAATTTCTCATGAATCACACTAAGGTTAGAAACTGGCCTAAAATTGTTTAGATCAAATGGGTCTGAGGCGCTTTTCTTTAAAAGTGGCTTCACCAGAGCATTCTTAAGAGCCGAGGGAAACTCCCCAGTTTGAAGGGAGCCAATCGCAATGCTTAGGACCTCGTCAGATAGAGCACTTAAAACCACGTGTCCATTTTTTAAAAGCTGGTCATAATGTTTTTGCATGCAATTTACAATTTCATCATTGGGCAGATGGTGTTACCCACGGCGACTTACAAAACTGCATTCCACATGGTTAGCGAAGACCACTAGAGGAGTAAGAGCTAAGCAGTGTGGCAATCACAGAAGTGCCACCGTCAAGATGGATACTTCAAGACTGCTGAGAGAAGGGATTTGTTTTTATATTATATATAGAAACACAAAGGTGTACTTCGAAAAGGGGTGTTTTTTAAAAAAAAAGATATTTGCTGAAAACAGCCTGTGAATCTATGCGGTTGTTCCCTGCACTTGGACCGGTACTTCTCTCTAGGGTTTTCGACACACTTGTTCCTGGTTATGGTTATACACTTTGTTGTACGTCGCTCTGGATAAGAGCGTCTGCCAAATGCCTGTAATGTAAATGTAATGTAATGAATCTGCCTTTCTGGCCGTTGGGGAAGATCGTTCCACCATCTCGGGACAAAGGGCAGGGAACAGCCGTGGCCTCGAGGAACAGCTGCCAAGGGCTCATCGCGATGGGGCAGCCACCGAAATGGGAGAGCTGGGCGAATGGAGAATTTCGGTTAGAGTTTACTTTGTAATCGTTTTCTGAAGATAGGAAGGGACACTACCGTTCATAGCTTGGTATGCCAGGGTGAACAATTTGAATTGAACGTGGGCAGCCTCTGGTAACCAACGATGGGAGGCCAAGGGGTGTAAAGGGTGTGAATTTAGGCCACTAACACACACTACTAAAGATCTTGATGATAAAGTAGGTGATACGGTTCGGGATGGTTGTGGCCACTCCGGGGCATCCAACAAGAACGCAAACACAGGTGTACAAGTGCCACTCTTTACACTCCCCTAATGCACAAGCATATGCACCGAGATCAAAAAGAACAGGCGCAGAGCACCGCTAAGAATTCTTGTTTTTAACTTAACTAGGGGCGGGCTTCTAACTATCGAATGCCAATCACATCTTATTAACCAATAAGAACATGGAGAAATAGGAAAAGGGAAAATTGTCATAAGTAGTCATTTTGACACAAGATGTGTTAAAAGTAAAAACAGTAGTAACACAAGAAGTGTGTTGGATATTTGCACATCCTTCTTGAGAGTGCATAAATTACACCGAGAATTATTTAGCAAAAAGCAGGATCAAACATCACAGCAGGAGAAGCTGATTGCTTTACGACAGAACTTGAGAATTACAAGAATCGGGGCTAGTACTGTGGTTATGTATTTATGCAATTGCTGTAAGAGAGTATGAGTGTCTCAAGTATGACTTTATGACTAAATGTTTGTACTATGATAATCACCACTTGGGCCTGGCCACTTCACATGAATCCTGTGATTAAAATGTATTTGTTTAAATTGATTTTGCCTCTATTTTCCAACTAAGTTTACTAAGATGTGCATATACAAAAATGTAAACATACGTGTGCATGAACATTATTTCAACCCAAACCCAGTCTGGATTTGTCCGTGTGATTGAAAGTTTCATTACTTCAACTCGCTTTCCATGTCAGGTGATAAAATGTAGGCCTCTAAAAGTCAAGGACCATACAGACTGTGGGAGAGATGCTGTGTGGGAATTGACAGTCCCATATGAGACAGGCCCATATGAGATGTCACTCAAACCTCAGGGCCTATTCAAAAGCCGGAATGTTCTGTTAGGTGTAACTTCCTGTCGCTCGAACAGGAAGTGTCTCCGGGTCAGCCTTTTGCTAAGTTTCGTGGATGTGTTCTGGCCTGGGGGTGGGAACACTGACCCTGCCAGACTGGTAGAGGGACAACGTGCTAACAGGCTAAACTGGTCACAGTATGAACCACCCAGGTATTTTAATTCTGCTGCCTTCTCAGCCATTGTTCCTGCAGTGTTACGCAGTCGCACGTTCTGTTCGGTCCTGGTAATGTTGGTTGCCTCTCCACATCGGACCATTGTGTTGCCCATCAATCTGGCCAACACTAAGGTTTTTTAAGCTACGTTCAGCTGATAGACACAACCTACGACAGCATCATGCATCCCTACAGTACAACCTCTGGCTTCAGCGGCGTTTGCTTTCCTTGTGAAATGCAGTTTCTGGAAGTCACAACAGTGCCCTATGAGGGTGCCCTATGGGGATGCCCTATGAGGGTGCCCTATGAGGGTGGCCTATGGGGGTGCCCTATGGGGGTGCCCTATGGGGGTGGCCTATGGGGATGCCCTATGAGGGTGCCCTATGGGGATGCCCTATGAGGGTGCCCTATGGGGATGCCCTATGGAGGTGCCCTATGGGGATGCCCTATGGAGGTGCCCTATGGAGGTGCCCTATGGGGATGCCCTATGGAGGTGCCCTATGGGGATGCCCTATGGAGGTGCCCTATGGGGATGCCCTATGGGGATGCCCTATGAGGGTGCCCTATGGGGGTGCCCTATGGGGGTGCCGGGCATGGGGAGATAGGATGGTTCCATGGGGCCCTGGCTGACGGGCCCTGAACAGTGGTGGATTGCCAGGGGATGGCCTTGGGGTGCTGGGGCCGGTGGACTTGAGGGGATGTCCGGCAGGGAGATAGACTCAAGTTCCAGGCCCGAGCGATTCATTTTTGGCCCCTGGAGGGGACACAAGCTCTTAATCTCAAGAACCATCTGTGATGCTACACTGAAACCGGGACATTCAAGGGACATTCAATAAAAATAAAATAAACAATATTTTTGAAAAATATTTTCAGTGTAACGTTTTTGTTTTTGTCATCCAAGACACTTGTATTATGTCAAAAAATTGAAATATCTAAACTTTTTTTTTGTTGGAATAAAAACATCATCCTTTTCCAGACATCATCCTGTTTTTTGCTATAGCTAAAAGCTCAAAAGCATGGACTGTGAAATTAAATTCTTGTTCACAAATTCTGAAGGGTCAAGCTGTTTAATTCCCATCTAAGCTTCTATCCATCCATTGGTTAATATTTTTTCAGGCGTTGAGAAATTACGTCTATTATGAGTATCGTATTTTACATCTAGATGACTATTCGATCTGCATTGCTGAGGTAGAGATGTAATAGCTTTCTACAGTAATGTTGGCTCTTATTGGGCCAGTGATATTATCTGATATTTGATCAGATAATGGCTAAATATGTCCTCTAGCAAAACCCAATGTTACATTTTGAGAAATAAGTTATGAACCTTATTTAATACAGTTATCATAAACTGACAATTTAGGTACAGGTTTTTCATTTATGTATCATTATTTTCATATAAAATGTATTGTTATATAATTTGTTCATATTTACTTTTGTTACATGATTTTTTTGTTGCTGTATCATTGCACTCTGTTTTTAATTCTGTACAGTGTACTGCGTATGGAAAAGGTATTATTATTATTATTATTATTATTATTAATATTATTATTATTGCTGTTGTTGTTTTTACTTAGGTGTAGCGTTTAGATTGAGTAAAATGCATATTTTTTGCACATTATGTGAATATATACAGATGAATACCAGCACTGCGACAATTCAAGGGATATCAACTACAAAAAACCTGAAAACTAGCATGCACTGTTGTGAATACCTTTTGGTCATGCAGTGCATCACTTTATTTTCACAGTGTATCTTTCACTGTGAAATAATTATGTTTCTGTTTTGTGAGTGCCAAAGTCTGAAAACCGCAGTGCTTTCAAAATGATGCTGAGCGTTTGCACCACAGTTATTTTGTGTGTGTGTGTGTGTCTGTGTGTGTGTGTATGTGCACATGCGTGCACCTGTGGCAGTGTAATATAATGATGGTCTGTGTAATAGGAGCTGGTCTTGTAACCTAAAAGCCAGAGGTCCAAGTCCCAGGTAGGACACCGCCGTTGTATCCTTGAGGAAGGTGCTTAACCTGCATTGCTTCAGTGTACATCCGGCAGTATAAATGGATACGACGTAAATGCTATGTAAAAAGTTGTGTAAGTCACTCTGGATGAGAGCATCTGCTATATGCCTGTAATGTAATGTAATGTAATGTAATGCATGTGTGTATATAAGGTAGTGCATGAGGATGGGATTGTTTATTTGTTTGCTTGCGTGTTATAGGATCATATAGGAATCCTGTAAGACTGTGAATGTGCTATTATAATTATTTTCTTTAAAACAGGATTTTGAGCACTTTTCTTTGTGTAGTGCACCTTCGCCTACATATTTCTGTGTGTCCATGACTGCCTCCTTACTTTGAGTAGCGTCCACAGAAAATTCATTTTGCCATTGCTGTCCTGGGTACTCCACAATGCTTTTTTCTGTTCCTTACAGAATATGACACATTGAAAAATGCTGCTGCTCTAACCAATTAGAGGCACACACACGCTCACCTCCCTTCTCATGTTCAAAGCAAAAGACGCGCATGTGTCCGTGCGATGCAGTAAAGACGAGACACTAACGCAGCACCCTACAGCTAAATCAAATAGTAATACGTGATAAGAAGTGAAAGCAGTAGCATATTAGAAAATATAACTAGTTTATTCTGTACTGTGAGAATTACAGTAGTGTATGAGTACAATAAAATAAGAAACAAACAAAAACGCAGTAGCTAGTTTGGTATTCAGCAGTCCAATGGCAATTTACAGTAATTTCTATGAGATAGTCGCTTTGGCTACAAGCGACTGGAAAAGTACTAGGCTGCATTGTAAAACTGTATGGACTGGCAATCGGCCGTGACAACAAAATGTCCATAAACATCTGGTACAAGCTCTGTTCTTGATTACTGTGTACTGTAATTAGCAACCGCTTGACTATCGATCGTCGATTGCCGAAGTATTGACGGCCAGACCTGAGCACGTTGGATGTAAGGTTCCAACCTTACGGGAACCATAAATTGTCACCAAAAGTATTTGCAGGACGACAAATAAAATAAGGCAGGCCCAAATGGTGTTGTCCAGAGTTGTTGTTGTTGCTTTTTAAACATCCACGTACGACTTGGAAACACTCATCATTACTTACATAAATCGCAATTCACAGGAAAGAATCGCAAAAGGGTAATAATGAGTCAGTAATTGTGTTTGCTTACAACATAAACAGCTGTAAGGGGTGCGGAAAATGCATTTTTCTGGAGTCTTTCTTCAGTGTGTCTGGGACGCAATGTTCGACCACTTGAGGGCGCCCAACAGCTAAATATTTAGCTGTGTCATGTTGGTATGTGTTGGGCTGAACGCTGTGCCCGACCATGTCGGAGATCATTGGTTGTCGGTCTTGATCATTCCCATCTTGTCCACAGGCGCAGATATGCCTATTCACGACCCTATGATAAAGTAGCCTGTGGAAATCTTGGAATGAAAAATCAAACAAATATTCCGTGAAAGAGTGAACCGTACAGTAGGTTCATAACCACATTGGTTACAGTACCCTTCTCGATGACTCTGGTGCAATAAAACCAGTGCAGTCAAAGTCAAATAAAGATAATAAATTAACTTTGACATTTCATAATCGCGTGCAAATTCCCCAATTCATAAAACATTATTCCACTTCCTGGCGAGACACATTCACGTGCACAGGTGATAGACTACCTGCTAGAATACTTCCGCAGATACATCACTGCCAGTAGCTCCTGTACGGAGATAAGACGGAATAATTGCACACAGTCGTAGCTGACTGAAGCGCGACGGTTGAGCGCAGTTCGTATCAGTTGACAGTTCCCCCTGTTTGTGCCGGTGTCCGATGGAGCACGAGAGCCTCGAAATATCTCTTGTGATATAATAAATGCATTGCTTAACATATCGATTAGTTTACATATAGGAAGTAATTGGTTCTATTATCCAGGTATTTACAGACATTGTATGGTTGGTGAGATTTTCGCAATGGGCTTTCCTATCCTTTGAACAGGTATGACTATGGGCTACCTGTGCGTGCTCGCTGCAGCGTCGCCTGTTGGATGTGGATTCCGCCTGTCCCAGTAGCCTCCGCGGTTCTGTCTCGGCTCTCACCTTACTATTAGCCTACGTCACACAGCCAGGTTGATGTGGGAGGGACGTCGTTTCGGTTTGGTCACGTAATCGTTTCTTTCCAAACTTTTTCCTGTCTAGCAAAGCGAACGCACAAACAGGATTCCGGCATTAACTTGTACAGGAACTTATGGGTGCGAGCTAGAACACGAGTTTTCGTCCTCCTGTGGGCTGTCTCTTAACCGTGCACCTGTTCTTCGCTTCCGAATATACTTGTGATCTAATTGGGCGCTACAAGTAGACATATCCTCCATTACTCTTATTTCTAACAATCAAGTCTTCGACCTTCCGGAGCGTTCTTCATTTTTTTTTTTACTTGTAAATTTTAAACGAGGGAAATGGGCTCCGTCGCGTACGACAATGGGGTAAGTTGTTATTTGTGTACAGGCTTTTCTTAATTAATAGTTTAACCACAGCACAAAGATATACCACGTTAATGGTCAAAATGATGTCCCGGATTATGTCCCGTGTACCAATGTTAAATCAAATGTTATTTTCAGATGTAAGTAGTTTCATTGTTTTAGTGATTAATAAGTGTGTTAATGGTGGGTCACCATTAATGACTTTGTGAAAGTTTAGTTCCTGTTTTTGAATGTGAGCATAACTTTCCAGATACATTTGTGCATGTCTTTGAGTGAGGTGCTTTATTCTTCCCCAAATTGATTGTTTAAAAAATTGTAGGCCAGCAAATAGCGGAAGTGCCGAAGGGGAGTCCGCCTTTGGAATAGGCAAACTCAGGATATACGCTCACGCACCTTAACAAACGCCTATCCTCATTGAACCGATTCCACTTGCTGTTACTTCCGTACTTCGTAGAATCCCACATTAACCCCTGCCCAGTCAGCTTCGTCACCTGTTGCTTTACGCCATTAATTCTGATTGCCGAGCACCCTTTTAATTTCCCTAGCAAATATTTATCTCGCGCTGCCATGACCCGGTAGGCCAAGTCTGTTAGCCAATCTGTACAATTAGCATTTTACTTGTTACACCAGCGGATACTGACTATTTATTGTTTTGTGGTGCCTCATCCGCGGTCAGAATTTTTTTTTTTCCAGTCAGAGGGCCAGAGTATCCGTTAGATGATTTGGTTTAATTCTGAAACACTGAGTTACTTTATGGGGTCTGTTCTGTTAACTACTGAATCCAGCCGCGAGAAAGCCTTTCAGGAAGTAAACACATGCTACGGAGGAATTTGGTTTCAGCTTTAACCACATATGTACATGCAGATGTTCAGTATGGCACATTTACAATGAGTGCTGCTGCTTTTGCATGTAGCAGCAATGGCTGGTGAAAGAATGGTCTGATTACCACCTTGGGCTTTGTCCAATTCAGGATTCAGGCGCATTTGACATTAACTGAACTAGGACCATTTCAGGACTTCAAGAACGTGTCTTAGTAGGCGTACGCATGCAGACACGTGTGTGTGTGTGCGTGCGTGCGTGCGTGCGTGCGTGTGTGTGTGTGTGTGTGTGTGTGTGTGAGTTTTGAGATCAACTGCCAGTGTGCAGCATTGACACCAAGTGGAGTTACTGCATTTTTTAAAAAACCGATGCAGTTACTCCACACTGTTTTCCAAAGGCAAGGCAAATATTCGTTATGTAGGCTACCCTGGGGCACGGCAGTGTTGGCAGGACGAGCTGAACACTCCCGCTATGAGCAATGCTGTGGGATCTTGCGGTGAGGCACGAAAAAGGCCTGGCGTGTTCATGCTCGCCCCCCCCCCCCATCCGGTTCCCGTGTATGCCAGTGCTACGTGTGCCACAACAAACATGGCGCCGTCCCCTGAAACGAGCTCGGCCCGGCGGGAAGCGTTAGCCCCACCGCTCTCCGCCCCGCACCGGACCGGCGCTGCTTCCCGAACCGGACCGGTGCCTCGCCCCGGACTGGCCGGCGCCTCACCCCACACCGGACCGGTGCCCTGCCCCGAACTGGACCGGTGCCCTGCCCCACACCGGCCGGTGCAGTACGCGTGTGCCCGGCCGGACGCCGGTCCAGCGCATCCCAGCCGCTGTCGAAATCGAGCTCCGCGCCGAGGCGGTGCTTTGAGGGGGCGCGCGTTCTGGCCGGGGTTTCGTAATCCCGCGGGCTTGCCCGGGCCCGCCTGCCCGCCCCCCCCGCCCCCTCCCGCTCTGCGGCCGAGCGCACCTCCTGCTTGTCCAAACTCGACTCCCCTCGCTATCGCCCCTCTGCCTTTTTCGGGAGCGATAAGTCTCCGTGTCGCTCCGCGTCGTCTCAGACGCACAGACGACAGCCAGACGCACGGAAAAGGTGGGTCTCTGCTCCCCGCGCACGGTAGCTATAACGCGGCATTGTGGGTAGAACGGGCGCGGCTTTTAACGCAACGATTGTGCGTTCGATTCCCAGTTCGGGGCGCTCCCGTCGTGCGTTTGCGCAAAAGTGGTTAATATTGCTTCAGTAAAAATGCACGGCTGGATAATTGGATTGTGTGCAAATATGTAATCTGTGCAAGTCATTCTGGATGGCAGCATCTGCTAAAGGGTGAAATATACTGGAGCAGATTTTAATTTGTGGAGGCGGTTCAAAAAGGTTGTTGTAGCCCTCGCCTGCAATGTTTCCTTCTATGTAGGAGCGAAAGGTTAGCTGCTATGTTAAGCATGTATGCACTGGATGTGTGTGAAACGGTGTCTGGTGAATTTTGTCCGAAAAATGTTTGATTCATTTTTAAAAATATATTTCTTTGGTGGGGGAAGGGGGCTGCCGAAGGTTGGATGACACCAGTCAGTATGCTCTTTTTCCCAGTTTAGATCAAGATGTGGCCCTTTTCTCCTCTCCTCTGTAGATATAAGGCTCAGGAATGCATTGTTGACAGCACTGTACGCACGTATTGCGCAAGCTTTGCGTTTTCGAAACCCTGGATACAGTATGAACGGCCCTGTATTTAGAAATGTTTCTTTGTTTTATTTTTAAAAATAATGTTAAGCACTGTCTCTCTCTCTCTCTCTCTCTCTCCTGTGGGCGATTTGTGTGGAAGCGGCGCTTGTTAGGTTGTAATTGTTCTCAGATCCAGTGTGATCTCTCTCAGTGTTCCAGTCGTGTGGCGCTCGCAGGGACGCTCTGCAGTCCCTACGCGTTTGTCTCCGTCGCTCCGCTCCGCTCGGCTGAGGGAGCTCCGCGTCTGATCCGGCGTTGGCGGGTCCGCGCTCCTTTCATCGCGCTCGAGCGGCTCGCTCTTACCGCCGGCTCAGACTCCGCTGCTCCTACGAGGCGGGGCGGCGGGGGCGGGCGGGCGCGCGGCGGGGCGGGGGCGGGCGGGCAGGCGGGCGGGCGGGCTTGGGATCAGTGACTGGCGCGATAATGGCCCCTCTTTGTAGCTTCGCCTTGTTCTTTGTGGGAAGAGCACTTGGAAAGCAGGGCTTTGTTCCCCCCCCCCCCCCTTGTAATAGGACCTCCAGCTCTTTTCTCATCCCCGTGGTTACTGTGGACCTGTCTACTGTTCTGACACAATGCAGCTGACTGAATCTGACTGGCAACGAGACGAAACATTAAATTAGGAGTGGCGCGCCCCGTTACTGACGGTGTACACCCTGTGCTCGTTTTGTTTCCCCCCCCCTCAGGTCAAGTACCTCTTCATCAAAATGTTTATTAGAGTATTAACTTTTTCTGCACTTTAAAGGGAACCTCTTTGCACATCTTGAACAGCGTAGCAGGAATGGTTGTAGACGTTGGCCTGTTGACCTCCTGTGTACGTCTTCAGTTACTGCTTTGACTTCTTTATCTTCCATCAAACCTTCAGCGCCGTCAGAGTTGCGTCAGCGAGGAAAGGCCCTTCGCCGCCACGTTCTGTGTGTTCGTAATTGGGTGTGCCGTCGAACGGTAAATGGCAAATGGACTGCATTTATATAGCGCTTTTATCCAAAGCGCTTTACAACTGATGCCTCTCATTCACCAGAGCAGTTAGGGGTTAGGTGTCTTGCTCAGGGACAGTTCGACACGCCCAGCGCGGGGGATCGAACCGGCAACCCTCCGACTGCCAGACAACTGCTCTTACTGCCTGAGCTATGTCGCCCCCGATATGAACCCCAACCCCTGATAGGAGCGGTCACTAGCCAGCTTCTCCTTTGCGCGAGGCTGCGTGCCTTGCTTGGTGGAAACGGACACTGTGATGCTTAGAATGTGATGCTTTTATGAAAGCGTCTGTTATAAACCCGGAAGCTGTGGGTTAAATGCAACGTGAGCGGTCCGTTAAGGATGATGGTGGCGGGATTCGCACACGCCCTGGCTGCCCCCCCCCCCCCCCCGGCTGCGTTACAAAATGCCCCGTTCTGTAACACGGGTGCTTTCCCCTAATCCCAGTGGCGCAAGACCCGGCGATGGAGCGGTTTGGAAACGCCCGTGTCTGCGGGTCGCGACCGCGCCCCGGAGCGATTTCTGTTTGGTCGCGCAGCGGGGAACTGCCTTTGATTTTGGAACGCAGACGCGTCCGCTGACTCGCCTGTAGTACCAGCGGCCCTTCGACCGATCTGTCTGCGCTACCGGAGGAACACGTCTGCTTCAGCTCAGAGCGGCACGGATGGTTTCGTCTTCTGGTTGTTGTTTTTTTTGGGGCCGTGCGCTGGTTAACGAGTTTTGACTGGACGCGGTGAGTTAGCGTAGCTAAATGGCACATTGCGGTTTCTGGTGGGGTGGGGTGGGGGGTGGGGGGAGGTGACGCGTGACGCGTGGGGTTATTGAGTGAAAAGGAAGCGCTGCTGTTTCGCTCTGCAAATTGATCTCGGCGGGACCACCTGTTGTCACGGAAGAACAATCGCTGTCAAGCGCTGGAACGCGGAGATCGGCGGGGTTCCGTTTGAGGGGCCGGCGTTCGCCATCGTTACGCCCGCTCTCGAGCAGCGCCAGGGCTGTTTTTTTTTCTTCTAATCTCGGGAAGCAGAGCCACCTCATTATCTCTGCGTGCCCCAGACAGGTAGTGGGCGTACTGAATCCCGCTCCTGCTAGTCATCCGTGGCTAATGCGTTCGTTGGACAGGCGTGAATTTCTGATTCCTTACAGTCGGTGGAGATTTCGCACGCCGCTCGGGGAAGACGGCACCGCAGCCTCCCTGCCGAGCCGGAGCCGGAGCCGGAGCGGGAGGCTTCACACTGTCCTGCCGCAATTTAAATGGCAACTCGGCGGAAAAACAGCGAAAGGGTAGAGAGGGCAATGTGTTGGCGGGATTTCCCGCTAGGATTGGGGAGGGGGGTGGGGGTGGCGGGGGGTGAAGCCCAAAGGTTGTCCTGAGCTTCTGATGAAAAGGCTGAAATGGAGTCCTACCTTTCTGTCTCCCCCCCCCCCCCCCCCCCCCCCGCGATATACAGTGTATAGGGCCCGTACATAATGATAGGGATGTGGAAGAGCTCAGTCGATCTGCAGTCTCTGAGCAGAGCTGTGAAATGAGTTTTGGGGGGGGGTCATGGTACCTCTGTGTTTTCAGTCTGGGGTGCTGCTTTTCCTCTCTCTGGTAAGATCAGCCTCAGCCCCTGAGCTCTCAAAGGGGCAGATACTGACCGTTACAGTTTACCAGTCCAGAGTTTCTCCCCCCCTCTCCCGCTCCCTCCCCCTCTCAGGACACGGGGGTGGGGGCAGTGGGCCGAAACTGAATTTGAAGGCTGGTCCTCCAGTGACATCCAAGGTTAGCCCCTCCCAGTACACAGTTACTGCTCTGTGTTCCCTGTGCCAGTACACAGTCACTGCTCTGCGTTCCCTGTGCCAGTACACAGTCACTGCTCTGCGTTCCCTGTGCCAGTACACAGTCACTGCTCTGCGTTCCCTGTCCCAGTACACAGTCACTGCTCTGCGTTCCCTGTGCCAGTACACAGTCACTGCTCTGCGTTCCCTGTGCCAGTACACAGTCACTGCTCTGCGTTCCCTGTGCCAGTACACAGTCACTGCTCTGTGTTCCCTGTGCCAGTACACAGTCACTGCTCTGCGTTCCCTGTGCCAGTACACAGTCACTGCTCTGTGTTCCCTGTCCCAGTGCACAGTCACTGCTCTGCGTTCCCTGTGCCAGTACACAGTCACTGCTCTGCGTTCCCTGTGCCAGTACACAGTCACTGCTCTGCGTTCCCTGTGCCAGTACACAGTCACTGCTCTGCGTTCCCTGTGCCAGTACACAGTCACTGCTCTGCGTTCCCTGTGCCAGTACACAGTCACTGCTCTGCGTTCCCTGTGCCAGTACACAGTCACTGCTCTGCGTTCCTGGCCAGCACATCACTGCCTGTCCCTGTAGCGTACACAGTCACTGCTCTGCGTTCCCTGTGCCAGTACACAGTCACTGCTCTGCGTTCCCTGTGCCAGTACACAGTCACTGCTCTGCGTTCCCTGTGCCAGTACACAGTCACTGCTCTGCGTTCCCTGTGCCAGTACGCAGTCACTGAGATTGCTCTGTGAAGACTCATTCAGATTGACTGCAATCTGGTCAGACACAACCGCACCTTCAGAACAAGCCACTTGTCTGCAACATGCATTAGATTTTGGATTAAATCTAATCTAATCACGCTGTTGTAATTGTCCAGTCGGTGCCAGAACTTGCATGGTTTAGAAAAATAATTACTAAAAAGAGTCACTAAACAGAATGACTAAACATTGTGATGCCACAATAGAAACTGTCAGGAAAAAATAAATGTATTTTACTTGTGTTGACCTACACTTCTTATTCACGATGTGATTGAGCAAGACTTCTAATCGTCCAGTCAGTCTTCGGTCCAATCCTGTTGAACTGAAATGAATTTTGACTAAGCATTTCATTTTGTTTGTGCTATATCTCTCTCTCTCTCTCTCGGGGGAAACAGGCTGTGCAGGAAATGCAGAGTCTAAATTCCAATATTGCAGTATGTCATTCAACTGTAGGGGAGGTTTTGGGGAAGATCGTTTTACGAAGCAAAATTGGCCGATGGCATGTGACGGCAGCTGCGGTGTGGAGATGCAAAGCACAGACATGCTCCAAATGAGGCGCGTTTGCATGAACCACAGGAGAACTTTTTTGCTTTTTCTGGCCTGTACATTCCTGAATTTTTTGTTAATTTACCGCGGCATTTGAAGCTTTCAAAAGCACCAGTGAGAAGCCGCCACTGCCGCATAGATGCCCAGGGATGAGTTCATCTGAAGAATTTTGGCCTTTTTCCATTTGTTGCTTCCTTTCAAGAGATATTCTTTTAAAAAAATTAATAAAAGATTGTGACTCATGCTGCGATATTGAAGTGGCTTCTGTTGTTGAGGTATTGAGACATCCGTGGTACACCATGTTTTTGCTCTCTTGATTGTAGTCAGTTAAGTGTGAGCCGTCAGAATTGCAGGGACATTGGCGGTAAGTAACTGGATCGGACCGGTTTGGGACGGCTGACTTTGATTTTATTGTCAGCAGTGTGTCTGCGCGCGGGTGGGGTGGGCTGGGCCCGGTGACGGTTTGCGGAGGTCTGCACGTGTGCGGAGCGTGCGGAAAGTGCTCGTTCCTACGACAGACGAGCCGTAATGGAGCACTTCCACTTTTGAAGGGGACACTTCCTGTCGGCCGCCGCAGACGCTTGTCGAAACGGGGAGCGGTGTGCATTTTAAGTAGACGTACTTTGTACCCTCTCCTCTTTCTGTTCCTCTCCCTCCCTCACTCCTTCCTCCTCCTTTCCTCTCTTCTTTCTGTTCCTCCCCCTCCCTCACTCCCTCCTCCTCCTTTCCTCTCCTCTTTCTGTTCCTCCCCCTCCCTCACTCCCTCCTCCTCCTCCTTTCCTCTCCTCACAAACACAACCAATCGCGCTGCACTCATCCACCCCCCCCCCCGCGCTGCCCCCCCCCTTCTCCCCGCCTTGTCACCTGCTGTGACTCACAGCACTGAAACTGTGATGAAACTCTGAATAATCCGCCTGATTAGCGTTTGTTGTTTTGGCCCCAGGCCTGTGTGCTGGCGCTCCCCTCCGCAGTCAGACCTCTGCCTGACGGGTTAGCTTTCTGCTAGCCCTCCGCAGTCAGACCTCTGCCTGACGGGTTAGCTTTCTGCTAGCGCTCCCCTCCGCACTCAGACCTCTGCCTGACGGGTTAGCTTTCTGCTAGCGCTCCCCTCCGCAGTCAGACCTCTGCCTGACGGGTTAGCTTTCTGCTAGCGCTCCCCTCCGCAGTCAGACCTCTGCCTGACGGGTTAGCTTTCTGCTAGCGCTCCCCTCCGCACTCAGACCTCTGCCTGACGGGTTAGCTTTCTGCTAGCGCTCCCCTCCGCAGTCAGACCCTCTGCCTGACGGGTTAGCTTTCTGCTGGCGCTCCCCTCCGCACTCAGACCCTCTGCCTGACGGGTTAGCTTTCTGCTAGCGCTCCCCTCCGCAGTCAGACCTCTGCCTGACGGGTTAGCTTTCTGCTAGCGCTCCCCTCCGCACTCAGACCCTCTGCCTGACGGGTTAGCTTTCTGCTAGCGCTCCCCTCCGCAGTCAGACCTCTGCCTGACGGGTTAGCTTTCTGCTAGCGCTCCCCTCCGCACTCAGACCTCTGCCTGACGGGTTAGCTTTCTGCTAGCGCTCCCCTCTGCAGTCAGACCTCTGCCTGACGGGTTAGCTTTCTGCTAGCGCTCCCCTCGCACAGACCTCTGCCTGACGGGTTAGCTTTCTGCTAGCCCCTCCGCACTCAGACCTCTGCCTGAAGGTTAGCTTTCTGCTAGCGCTCCCCTCCGCACTCAGACCTCTGCCTGACGGGTTAGCTTTCTGCTAGCGCTCCCGCCTCAGACCTCTGCCTGACGGGTTAGCTTTCTGCTAGCCCTCCGCAGTCAGACCTCTGCCTGACGGGTTAGCTTTCTGCTAGCGCTCCCCTCCGCGCTCAGACCCTCTGCCTGACGGGTTAGCTTTCTGCTAGCCCTCCGCACTCAGACCTCTGCCTGACGGGTTAGCTTTCTGCTAGCGCTCCCCTCCGCACTCAGACCCTCTGCCTGACGGGTTAGCTTTCTGCTAGCGCTCCCCTCCGCACTCAGACCCTCTGTCTGACGGGTTAGCTTTCTGCTAGCGCTCCCCTCTGCACTCAGACCTCTGCCTGACGGGTTGGCTTTCTGCTAGCGCTCCCCTCCGCAGTCAGACCCTCTGCCTGACGGGTTAGCTTTCTGCTAGCGCTCCCCTCCGCACTCAGACCCTCTGCCTGACGGGTTAGCTTTCTGCTAGCGCTCCCCTCCGCACTCAGACCCTCTGCCTGACGGGTTAGCTTTCTGCTAGCGCTCCCCTCCGCACTCAGACCCTCTGCCTGACGGGTTAGCTTTCTGCTAGCGCTCCCCTCCGCACTCAGACCTCTGCCTGACGGGTTAGCTTTCTGCTAGCGCTCCCCTCCGCACTCAGACCTCTGCCTGACGGGTTAGCTTTCTGCTAGCGCTCCCCTCTGCAGTCAGACCTCTGCCTGACGGGTTAGCTTTCTGCTAGCGCTCCCCTCCGCACTCAGACCTCTGCCTGACGGGTTAGCTTTCTGCTAGCCCTCCGCACTCAGACCTCTGCCTGACGGGTTAGCTTTCTGCTAGCGCTCCCCTCCGCACTCAGACCTCTGCCTGACGGGTTAGCTTTCTGCTAGCGCTCCGCCCTCAGACCTCTGCCTGACGGGTTAGCTTTCTGCTAGCCCTCCGCAGTCAGACCTCTGCCTGACGGGTTAGCTTTCTGCTAGCGCTCCCCTCCGCGCTCAGACCCTCTGCCTGACGGGTTAGCTTTCTGCTAGCCCTCCGCACTCAGACCTCTGCCTGACGGGTTAGCTTTCTGCTAGCGCTCCCCTCCGCACTCAGACCCTCTGCCTGACGGGTTAGCTTTCTGCTAGCGCTCCCCTCCGCACTCAGACCCTCTGCTGACGGGTTAGCTTTCTGCTAGCGCCCCTCTGCACTCAGACCTCTGCCTGACGGGTTGGCTTTCTGCTAGCGCTCCCCTCCGCAGTCAGACCCTCTGCCTGACGGGTTAGCTTTCTGCTAGCGCTCCCCTCCGCACTCAGACCCTCTGCCTGGCGGGTTAGCTTTCTGCTAGCGCTCCGCCCTCAGACCTCTGCCTGACGGGTTAGCTTTCTGCTAGCGCTCCCCTCCGCAGTCAGACCTCTGCCTGACGGGTTAGCTTTCTGCTGGCGCTCCCCTCCGCACTCAGACCTCTGCCTGACGGGTTAGCTTTCTGCTGGCGCTCCCCTCCGCACTCAGACCCTCTGCCTGACGGGTTAGCTTTCTGCTAGCGCTCCCCTCTGCACTCAGACCTCTGCCTGACGGGTTGGCTTTCTGCTAGCGCTCCCCTCCGCAGTCAGACCCTCTGCCTGACGGGTTAGCTTTCTGCTAGCGCTCCCCTCCGCACTCAGACCCTCTGCCTGGCGGGTTAGCTTTCTGCTAGCGCTCCCCTCCGCACTCAGACCCTCTGCCTGGCGGGTTAGCTTTCTGCTAGCGCTTTCTTTCGGGGTTGGCGTTCCGGGTTAAAAGGCAACATGAAAGCGCTTCACAGACCCTGATTTTTACCCCCTTGATGAAAATTTAGCATTTTGATTAAATTTACACTGCAACTTTTTTGTTGTTGTTTCTTTTTAGGCGAAAATAATATTTTGTTAGAAATCATTACGCTGAGAATTTGGGTGAGGGGATCTTCGGGGGTTCACAGCTGAACTGTGTTGCCTTTGAAGGTGGGGTCAGGAATATATTTTGATTCTTTTAATTCAGAAAATGAATGAAAAGTTTAATTCCTCTAATTGCAAAATCCTCATAGAATATTAAGATCGTTGTCAAATTAATTTGTTTAATTTCACTTGTTTTTCTGAACTGAAATGTGATCGACCCCAATCCTGCTGAGGGTTATTTATACAGTTTCAGTGGTTAGGTTTCAGCTGCAATGACTTGCCATCATTTTCAGTTCAGTGTTTTGATTTTAACTCACCCGAGTCAGTAGAAGTTTGTAATTTGCCACTCTTGAATTGAACGTAGAATACCTCTCTTATCTAAATCTGAAGAATTTACTCTTGTACCTGTATTGGGAACACAGCCATTGAGGGCTGTTTTTGTGTGGTGGTGTGTGGTGGGGTGTGGTGTGCTGTGTGGTGTCGTGCTGTAGGTGTGCGTGTGTGCGCGGCGTGCCGTGTCGTGTGCGTGTGCGTGGTGTGGTGTGGTGGGTGTGCGGCATGAGGGTGGCGTTGCGTTTTGCCGCATACTTGTATGCTGTGCTGTAGTATATTTCTGGTTCTTCTAGCTACGGATCTGAGCCTTGTCAGCCTGCTTCAGTGTTCAGATGTGTTCGGTAACAAGGCAGGCATCACAGCGGCACGCTGAGCACACCGGCCGTGCCCGAGAGAAGATTGGCAGGGCGCGTTTAGGGAAGCGTCGCTCGCACCGTGAGATGAAAAACACAAGTGGAGGAGGAAGTGGGGAAAAAAATGTTCCGTGGGTGTTTTCACCAAAAATAAATAAATAAAATCAACCAATTAAATTAAACAACTTCTCCCCCCCTCTCCCTGGGTAACGCACAAGATGGGAGTGAGAACGAACGCGCATTCGCACACACACTTTGAAACGGAACTAATGAGGCCGGTTAGCGTAATTGATTTGTAATTTTGTGTTAAGATGCGAGTCGATTTGAATCGAGTTGGCAGCGGGAGCGCAGTGCCAGTGTAGCGGGCTGGGAGAGCAGCTCTGGGGAGCGCAGTGCCAGTGTAGCGGGCTGGGGGAGCAGCTCTGGGGAGCGCAGTGCCAGTGTAGCGGGCTGGGAGAGCAGCTCTGGGGAGCGCAGTGCCAGTGTAGCGGGCTGGGAGAGCAGCTCTGGGGAGCGCAGTGCCAGTGTAGCGGGCTGGGAGAGCAGCTCTGGGGAGCGCAGTGCCAGTGTAGCGGGCTGGGGGAGCAGCTCTGGGGAGCGGGAGCGCAGTGCCAGTGTAGCGGGCTGGGGGAGCAGCTCTGGGGAGCGCAGTGCCAGTGTAGCGGGCTGGGGGAGCAGCTCTGGGGAGCGCAGTGCCAGTGTAGCGGGCTGGGAGAGCAGCTCTGGGGAGCGCAGTGCCAGTGTAGCGGGCTGGGAGAGCGGCTCTGGGGAGCGCAGTGCCAGTGTAGCGGGCTGGGAGAGCAGCTCTGGGGAGCGCAGTGCCAGTGTAGCGGGCTGGGAGAGCAGCTCTGGGGAGCACAGTGGCAGTGTAGCGGGCTGGGGGAGCGGTTCTGGGGAGCGCAGTGGCAGTGTAGCGGGCTGGGGGAGCAGCTCTGGGGAGCGCAGTGCCAGTGTAGCGGGCTGGGAGAGCAGCTCTGGGGAGCGCAGTGCCAGTGTAGCGGGCTGGGAGAGCAGCTCTGGGGAGCGCAGTGCTAGTGTAGGCGGCTGGGAGAGCAGCTCTGGGGAGCGCAGTGCCAGTGTAGCGGGCTGGGAGAGCAGCTCTGGGGAGCGCAGTGCCAGTGTAGCGGGCTGGGAGAGCAGCTCTGGGGAGCGCAGTGCCAGTGTAGCGGGCTGGGAGAGCAGCTCTGGGGAGCGCAGTGCCAGTGTAGCGGGCTGGGGGAGCAGCTCTGGGGAGCGCAGTGCCAGTGTAGCGGGCTGGGGAGAGCAGCTCTGGGGAGCGCAGTGCCAGTGTAGCGGCTGGGAGAGCGTCTGGGGAGGGCGCAGTGCCAGTGTAGCGGGCTGGGGAGCAGCTCTGGGGAGCGCAGTGCCAGTGTAGCGGGCTGGGAGAGCAGCTCTGGGGAGCGCAGTGCCAGTGTAGCGGGCTGGGGGAGCAGCTCTGGGAGCGGGAGCGCAGTGCCAGTGTAGCGGGCTGGGAGAGCAGCTCTGGGGAGCGCAGTGCCAGTGTAGCGGGCTGGGAGAGCAGCTCTGGGGAGCGAGTGCAGTGTAGCGGGCTGGGAGAGCAGCTCTGGGGGGGCCAGTGCCAGTGTAGCGCTGGGACCTGGGGGAGCAGCGCTGGGGAGAGCCGCAGTGCCAGTGTAGCAGGGCATGGGGAGAGCAGCTCTGGGGAGCGCAGTGCCAGTGTAGCGGGCTGGGAGAGCAGCTCTGGGGGGAGCGCAGTGCCAGTGTAGCGGGCTGGGGAGCAGCTCTGGGGAGCGCAGTGCCAGTGTAGCGGGCTGGGAGAGCAGCTCTGGGGAGCGCAGTGCCAGTGTAGCGGGCTGGGAGCAGCTCTGGGAGCCAGTGCCAGTGTAGGGCTGGGAGAGCAGCTCTGGGGGCGCAGTGCCAGTGTAGCGGGCTGGGAGAGCAGCTCTGGGGAGCGCAGTTGCCAGTGTAGCGGGCTGGGAGAGCAGCTCTGGGGAGCGCAGTGCCAGTGTAGCGGGCTGGGAGAGCAGCTCTGGGGAGCACAGTGCCAGTGTAGCGGGCTGGGAGAGCAGCTCTGGGGAGCGCAGTGCCAGTGTAGCGGGCTGGGAGAGCAGCTCTGGGGAGCGCAGTGCCAGTGTAGCGGGCTGGGAGAGCAGCTCTGGGGGAGCGCAGTGCCAGTGTAGCGGGCTGGGAGAGCAGCTCTGGGGAGCGCAGTGCCAGTGTAGCGGGCTGGGAGAGCAGCTCTGGGGAGCGCAGTGCCAGTGTAGCGGGCTGGGAGAGCAGCTCTGGGGAGCGCAGTGCCAGTGTAGCGGGCTGGGAGAGCAGCTCTGGGGGGCGCAGTGCCAGTGTAGCGGGCTGGGAGAGCAGCTCTGGGGAGCGCAGTGCCAGTGTAGCGGGCTGGGAGAGCAGTCTGGGGGAGAGCGCAGTGCCAGTGTAGCGGGCTGGGAGAGCAGCTCTGGGGAGCGCCAGTGCCAGTGTAGCGGGCTGGGAGAGCAGCTCTGGGGAGCGCAGTGCCAGTGTAGCGGGCTGGGAGAGCAGCTCTGGGGAGCGCAGTGCCAGTGTAGCGGGCTGGGAGAGCAGCTCTGGGGAGCGCAGTGCCAGTGTAGCGGGCTGGGAGAGCAGCTCTGGGGGGCGCAGTGCCAGTGTAGCGGGCTGGGAGAGCAGCTCTGGGGAGCGCAGTGCCAGTGTAGCGGGCTGGGAGAGCAGCTCTGGGGAGCGCAGTGCCAGTGTAGCGGGCTGGGAGAGCAGCTCTGGGGAGCAGGAGCGCAGTGCCAGTGTAGCGGGCTGGGAGAGCAGCTCTGGGGAGCGCAGTGCCAGTGTAGCGGGCTGGGGGAGCAGCTCTGGGGAGCGCAGTACCAGTGTAGCGGGCTGGGAGAGCAGCTCTGGGGAGCGGGAGCGCAGTGGCAGTGTAGCGGGCTGGGGGAGCAGCTCTGGGGAGCAGCTCTGGGGAGCACAGTGCCAGTGTAGCGGGCTGGGAGAGCAGCTCTGGGGAGCGCAGTGCCAGTGTAGCGGGCTGGGGGAGCAGCTCTGGGGAGCGCAGTGCCAGTGTAGCGGGCTGGGAGAGCAGCTCTGGGGAGCGCAGTGCCAGTGTAGCGGGCTGGGGGAGCGGGAGCGCAGTGCCAGTGTAGCGGGCTGGGGGAGCAGCTCTGGGGAGCGCAGTGCCAGTGTAGCGGGCTGGGAGAGCAGCTCTGGGGAGCGCAGTGCCAGTGTAGCGGGCTGGGAGAGCAGCTCTGGGGAGCGCAGTGCCAGTGTAGCGGGCTGGGAGAGCAGCTCTGGGGAGCGCAGTGCCAGTGTAGCGGGCTGGGGGAGCAGCTCTGGGGAGCGCAGTGCCAGTGTAGCGGGCTGGGAGAGCAGCTCTGGGGAGCGCAGTGCCAGTGTAGCGGGCTGGGAGAGCAGCTCTGGGGAGCGCAGTGCCAGTGTAGCAGACTGGGAGAGCGGTTCTGGGGAGCGGGAGCGCAGTGCCAGTGTAGCGGGCTGGGGGAGCAGCTCTGGGGAGCGCAGTGCCAGTGTAGCGGGCTGGGAGAGCAGCTCTGGGGAGCGGGAGCGCAGTGCCAGTGTAGCGGGCTGGGAGAGCAGCTCTGGGGAGCACAGTGCCAGTGTAGCGGGCTGGGAGAGCAGCTCTGGGGAGCGCAGTGCCAGTGTAGCGGGCTGGGAGAGCAGCTCTGGGGAGCGCAGTGCCAGTGTAGCGGGCTGGGAGAGCAGCTCTGGGGAGCGCAGTGCCAGTGTAGCGGGCTGGGAGAGCAGCTCTGGGGAGTGAGAGTGCTCTGTTCGCCGCATGTAAAGCAGTCTCTGTGGCGAATGTGTGTCCCTGGGTTTCATTGATCGGTCTCTTCTGTAATTGGCCGGTCGATCTACACCCTGCTTTCCGCCGGGGGGGAGTCGTCGTCCTGATTCGCTGCTGTAGCAGGTTTGGGGCCCTTCGCGGGCTCGTCCCGCCCAAGATGTCGCCAACTCTGTGTTACCATGTTGGGTGTAAGGGTGCGCAGCAGGACCCCTCCTGTCCTTGGGGCCTGCAAATGGCCGCCCTCTTCCGAGCGGCGGGACCCCTCCTGTCCTTGGGGCCTGCAAATGGCCACCCTGTTTCGAGCGGCGAGACCCCTCCTGTTCTTGGGGCCTGCAAATTGCCACCCTGTTTCGAGTGGCGGGACCCCTCCTGTTCTTGGGGCCTGCAAATGGCCACCCTGTTTCGAGCGGCGAGACCCCTCCTGTTCTTGGGGCCTGCAAATGGCCACCCTGTTTCGAGCGGCGGGACCCCTCCTGTTCTTGGGGCCTGCAAATGGCCGCCCTGTTCCGAGCTGCCCCCCCTCCCCCGCTGGTGATCTGCTGTGGGTAGGACCTGTCTTATCTGATGGCTTTGGAATGATTGCACATGCTGTGTGCAGCCTGGCGAAGGATTTTAAACTGGGACCTGCCTGGTGCTTCCACTGCCTCTTAAATCATATATGAACATAAACACAGCTGACTTTTATTAAACAATACAAAGTGACTGATACATTAGCAAAAGCAGGGTAATGCACAGTTCAGGTGCCTGGGAGCCAATCACATGAATCCCCAAACCTTTATTTAGTCTGTCCTTAAGTATCCAGGGACTTCTGAGTATTTTCTGTGCTCCTCCCAAATTGCCCTCTGGTCAGTCACTGTAACCTGTGTGAACCCATAAACCACCACTGGGAGCCAGATGATTGGTTTATTACCCCAACCAACCGGTTGTGTGGAAACGCAGTCGCCTGTAGCGGGCGATACACGGAGAGGAAAAACGACAGGGGCATGGAGGTTGATCCATGTTGTTTAAAAAAACACGTTTATATTCTCACCACTGTGTTGTTTAGTTTGGGTTTGCCTTTCAGCCTGTCTCTTCTCAATTTTCCAGTTTTCTGATTTCCTGTAAACTGTCTGTGGCATTTTCTCTGTGAAAAGCGATGTAATAAAATAAAAATTGAAAAAGGAAATGGAAAAACCTTTCGTTGTCTGAGCCGCGTTTGGTTGAGAAGTCTCTGCGCTGTGCTAGATTGTGAATGACGGCATGCGACTTAGTCCCCGCCCCCAACCGAAAATTAAGGCCTGTTTAACCGTCCCGGTGCCCTCCTCATTTGGGCCTGTGCTGCAGAGGTCAGAAACAAGTCAGCAAGCAGATATCTGCTGCATGCTGTGGATTTAGGGGGAAGATTCAGTTCTTCAGCAGAACATGGCAAGAACTAGGCTATAATGGATGGCTCTGTGAAGGCCAGTATTCAGGAACGGTCCAGCTAAAGGCCAGACTCAAATCCCAGTGGAAAGCTGCGGTATAACCTGAAAACTGCTGTCCACTGATCTGCTTTGTATAACTTTGTAGAGTTGGAGCAAATTTGCATGGAGGAATAGGCAAAAATAGCTAATGTGCAAAGCTTGTACACATGTACTGGGGGGGGAAAAAACTCTTTAGCTATAATTGCTGCTGAAGATCCATCTACAAAGTATTTGGCGTGGGGGGGCGGGGGGGTGTGAATACTTTTGTAAATTACGAATGCAAGTCATTAATTTAAAAAAATGTTGATTAAAAAATGTTTTTGCAGCATGACGCTGCTGTATTTGTGTTGGAGGAAAATGTTTCAAGGCATTCAAATTTTAAGTTGTAACAGGAAATAATGTGAAATGGATTGTGGGTAGAGGTGAACACTAAAGGCGCTGCAGATGCCATTAATAAGCTGCAGTCTGGACGTAGCTGCACAGTGACGCTAATTTTGTAGCGCATTGGAGGTGAAAGGAAACGATGACTATGGTATTTAAGTGCAGACTGTCGGCTTGATTTTGAGGGTATTTGTGTCCATATCAGGTGAACCGTGTAGCATTTGCAGCCCGTTTGTACACAGTTCCTCAATTTTAGGGGACCAATAGGAACTGGACAGTTGGCTGCTTAGCTGTTCTGTGGCCATCTGTGTGTTGTTGGACCATGTTCATGCGCAAGAAAGCTCACAGAAGGCCTAGTGTTCATTTTAGGTGTGGCATTTGCATTGGGAGTCTGTTGCTGTTGTCTCTCAACATGAGGACTGAATCAGTGTCAATGGCAGTAGAGCGCAGGCCATCATGGGGTGGACAAATCAGAATAAACTGAGCAGAGAAATAGCTAAAACATTGGGTTTAAAACAAGCAGGGACTGAAGACGATTGCACTGCAGGCTTGGCAGAGCATCACCCGGGAAAATACCCAGCAATGCAAAGGATTTGCAACCAAGTACTAAATTTGACAGCTTCTTTTTAAGGAAAAATAACATGAAGGGTCTATGTATACAAAGGGCTGTAATTTCTACATGGTTAACTGGGTGTGGATGTAAATAACCTGAAATTAAAGCTGACAGTCTGCACTTTAAACTCATATTCGTGGTTTTATTTCAAATCCATGTTTTGGAGTACAGATCCAAAATGACAAAAATGGTCACTGTCCAAATGCTTAAGGACTGCACTATGCAGCTGCATGTAAACTCCTCTTAACCTTGATTAATGCAGACTAAGAAAATGCATTAACCTAATACAGTTATTAACATTTTTGCTTTTAAAAGGTTTAACACGACACAAATAACAGTAGGTGGCAACTTTGAGATTTGTTGCTTTCTTAATGCAGTCAGCTAGGTACAGCAGCTCAATGCAATTAGCAGATTGGCAACTGATTTACCGCAGTTCACTCTGCTAATGTTTTCTCTTCGTATGTTGAGAGTTGACTTGACTTGTCTGCTAGCTTATCCAGTATTGTTATGCAGTTTGCCTGTGCATGTGCTCTGCAAATCATAAACGTTATAAGTTTTGCACAGAGTCTGTTAACAGTATGCATAGCAGAAAATGTGCACCAGACTGCTTCGATCTTTTGCCTCTTATGGTAGCGGTATAATGAAACATTGATGTGTCAGAGCATCGCGATGCAAACGACACGACACGGCTGCATCGATGCGTCTTGTGTGGATCGATTCGTGTTGCGCTAAATCGTTCGTTTAAATGTCAAAATTTGATTTGAGCCGACCGAGGCACTGAAGTTAATAAACACGCTTGTTAACTGTGCTAGTTGTGCTGTTTGTTATTTTGATGATCTGTTGCGTGTCGGTGGGGTGGAGGAAATCTGTCAGAGCTAATGGTCACGGTCACATCGCAGCAAATCGTGTTGTGAATTTTTTTTCTTTTTTAATTGTTGTATGTGACGTCAGGTTATTGTGTATATTACATCCCGGCTGTTTTTGATGTCGATTGATAAAACATGCCCAGCAATTAATTTCCCCCCAGGGATGAGTAAAGTTTATTGAATTGAATTGAGTAGACATCACTCCAGGCTAACGCTAATTTTTGTAATCTCCATTTCAATGCATTTTGAGAGCTCCCTTGGCCCGCCGCTGAGCTGGCGTGGGTCTGGTGGAAAGCCTTTGAACCTCTCCTGTGTGGTCCCTGTCTGAACCGTGCCCGGGCACGTTGCTTTTCACCCGGTGCCACAAAATGGCACCCAAAGGGAATTTCCTCCGTCAGGAGAGCAGAGTTGCTCTTCGTTTCTCTGCAGACGTGATCAAGCCTGCTTAGGGAGCCCTGCATTCTACCGTCTCCTCTACAGTGCAGCATCTTCATCAGGCCATTAAAAAAAAGTACTTCATCAGTGCACAGGCAGTACAGTGCTGAAGAATCCCAGGACAGCTTGTGACACTTTTTATTCACCGTGCTTGTATTTATAAACTTGCATTTTATAAACTCCTGTAGCTACACTCTGGGTCCTCTGTGTTATTAATCAGTTTCCCATTACAGAGATGGTGGGGTGCATGCGAGAATCTATGAGGCTTCAGCTGATTTTTAGATATGTAATGCAATTTTGCGATTTACACTATATGCTGTGATTGATATTCAGAGAGAACATAGTGACGCGAGGCATTAAGTTTAGTGGAGAGGAAAAATATGTTATGTAATACATAACTTATTTATATAACTGCATGAAGATGTTTTTTTTTTTTAAACCAGTGTAATGCAAAAGTATCTCTTGAATACATTTCAATTTTACTGCCCATCTGTACATGAATTAGCTACCTTTTGATGCTTTCTTCACATAGCCTTCTAAGAGTCTGTCTTTGTTGATATAGGCTGCGTGGGAGGTCTTTGATATCCCAATTGATTTTTCTCATCCTTACTTCCGCTGTGGAATATCAAATAATTGCTTCGCCTGATTTTATGATTCATCAGTGCTCTTCGTTAGAGTCTGTGATGTGCCACACCCGCTTTCGGGGAAGCATGAAATTTGCAAGATGTAGAAAACGGTTCAGCTGTCCTGCATTTAAAAGCGGAACAAAGGTTGCTTCTAACTGGGATTATGTCTACATTTGCAAATATTTCTCAACTGCTTTATTTGTGATAATGATAGCAACATCCTTGTAATGACAGCCTTGTTCGTGAGTTTATAAATAATATTGCCTCTGTTTTGACGAAGAAAGCTATATTTTAAGTCCAAGTAGGCCTTTCCTTTATTAACGTTCCTCAGTCAGTGAGCGCTGCTCGTGGTCCAAAGTTCTGACCATAACGGCATCTCAGTGCCAACCACGTGGGCATATTTAGCTTGTAAATCGGACTCTTGTTCGACGGAATGACTACAGACGGCTGCATGACGTGTTCATGACGTCTGAAGACGATCTTTGAAGGGTTTCAGTGAAATCAAATGGAATTACACATTCTTAAAAGCCTGGTTTGCGTTGCTCGACGCCGTCGGGCACAACGGATCGGTGTCTGAGGATGAGCATGGGGCCTGTCGTTTCTCAGCGCCACGCCTTGCGCGATGCCGTTCCGGTTAAACCGGTCGGACTGTTTGGCTCTTCCCTTCCCCCGCAGCGGGTAAACGAACGTGTTTACCCTGTCTCCCAAAGGTACAGGTCCAGCGCATTAAATGGTGTCAGATTTTAGCTCCGTGTTGGGCACGGCGTTTTATGTTTGTCCAGCGCCCTGCAGTATTGTGGGTGGCACGGTGGTGCAGTGGGTAGCACCGTCGCCTGACAGCAAGAAGGTCGTGGGTTCGAATATTGGCTTGGGGCATTTCTGTGTGGAGTTTGCATGTACTCCTTGTGTCTGTCGGTGAGTGGGTGAGTGAGTGGGTGAGTGGGTGAGTGGGTGGGTGAGTGGGTGAGTGGGTGGGTGACTTGTCCAGAGTGTATTTCTGCCCCTCACCCAATGCATGCTGGGATACGCTCCAACACCCCCCGCAACCCTGCTTAGGATAAGCGGGTATAGATAATGGATGGACCCTGCTCAGGATAAGCGGGTAGGCTATAGATAATGGATGGACCCTGCTCAGGACAAGCGGGTATAGAAAATGGATGGACCCTGCTCAGGATAAGCGGGTATAGATAATGGATGGACCCTGCTCAGTGTAAGCAGGTAGGCTATAGATAATGGATGGACCCTGCTCAGTATAAGCAGGTAGGCTATAGATAATGGATGGACCCTGCTCAGGACAAGCGGGTATAGAAAATGGATGGACCCTGCTCAGGATAAGCGGGTATAGATAATGGATGGACCCTGCTCAGGATAAGCGGGTATAGATAATGGATGGACCCTGCTCAGTGTAAGCAGGTAGGCTATAGATAATGGATGGACCCTGCTCAGTATAAGCAGGTAGGCTATAGATAATGGATGGACCCTGCTCAGGACAAGCGGGTATAGATAATGGATGGACCCTGCTCAGGACAAGCGGGTATAGATAATGGATGGACCCTGCTCAGGATAAGCGGGTATAGATAATGGATGGACCCTGCTCAGGATAAGCGGGTATAGATAATGGATGGACCCTGCTCAGGATAAGCGGGTATAGATAATGGATGGATGGATGGACTGCAGTATTGTGGGCTATACGCATTTCTTCATTTTATGTAGGCTCGGTAGCTGCTGACTGCGACACCGTAAGGCAACCATTTAATCTGCTTTTTATTATTTTGGTTGGTTTTATTATTATTATTATTGTTGTTGTTGTTGTTGTTTTAGACTGGGCGAAGGTTCTTTGCTGGAGGGCATTAATGAGGCAGCCCCCACGCGACATGCCAGGCTAATGTTGCACTGCTAAAAATGCTGCTCTGCTAAGCTGCCCGTGACTGACTCTGTATTTCCGTCCGGCGAAGGCGTGGGCTGCGGCGCTGTGTCCTCCGGAGTCAAAGCGAGCCCTAATGGGCAGACCATTTCTGCAGAAAAGAGCGCCCTTAACTGCTAACAAATGGATGAATATGTGATTAATTTTTAGGGCCAAGCCGGGGCTCGGGACAAAGGCAATCTAATGCTTTAATTAGGCTCAGATCAGAGTAAGTGATGGGAAAGCCTAAAGCATTCGCTGACCCCGTCCCTAATGGTTATCTCAATTCCGTGCCATGATTGCCGTTAAAAATTTCCAATTAGGGGCGAGGGCGGTGTGAAGGCTCAACTGCGCTGAGAACGGCTTAATTGCGGCCAGTTATAATTCAGACTTTTATAATTGAGCCGCGATCTGGAGGGGGAGCGCGTCTGACAAATTGATTTAGAACCGAAGCGCTCCGCCATCCAGGCTGGCTGTCGAACCTGTGGACCGCGGGCACAGAGGCAATTGTGAGCAGTGATTGAGCGAAACAGTTTTATAATCACTTCCCCGGCTGTGCAGGGGAGAGGCGGATGCAGAATCGCGTTAATGCAAGCCGTGTATTCGCGGGTAGCTCCGTGCATACCAATGCTCTGTCATTTGATCACTCTGTGGAAGGGGAGGACCGTTATCACTTTGCCCATTTGTATTGCGCGCACGTCCCAACGGAAGCATCGCAATGTGCAGCAGATGCGTCGCCGGGACAACTTTACTATAGTATGTGCACATCAAACCTAGACTTTAACAATGCCATTTCAGCGAGCGAACGGCACGAACGGCCTCTCTTTGCGAAGACGTGGTCCACGCCAGTATGGCCTGTGACGAGAGACCGGCAATTCAGGTTAATACAAGCAAGATTTGTTTTCGCATGGTTTTGTAGGTATGGTAATTGTATAAGGTCGAGTTTCTTGTATTTCACGTTGAAATGTTCCCTTTTTTTAGGTGGGGACGAGTTGTCAGTTTGCATTTGTATTGAAATCAAGGCGTCATATGCAAAGTTCTTTTTCCAACTTGTAACGCCTTTGTAATGTGACCTCGGGGACAATATCCCTCTTGCCTATTTATAAAGTCTCTCCCCGTGCTCCTCCCCATGGCCAGCCCCCCCTTCCCCCACGACCTGATCAGTAAAGTCCAGCTTTCCTATTGAAGGTTTCAAAACTACAACTGTGATTCAACTCATCGGTTTGCCCCTCCTGGCTCCGGCCTTAATCTGACGCAGTTCGCTTTTGTTCTTTGTGATGCTTTCGCCATTTAAAGTTAGAGTTAAGCCCGTGTCAGTTACGCAGGGTGGCGGATGAAGGGCGTATCGATGGGATGGAAATAAAATCACTCGTTCACTCCGTTCTGATCGCAGAAAGGTGGACTCGGCGAAACCGAACTCTCCTTCGGGTGAACTGGAGCGCAAGGAAAACGAGCAGCGACTCTCATTTGAATTGTACCAGTAAAACCTGAAACCAGGAAGTCCCAAATTATTTGAATTTGAACTGTCTTGCAAACTTTTATGCTGCCCCTTTTGCTTTAACTGTAAAACAAAAAGATTACCGGCACACTGGCATTTTGGAGCAGATTGGACCTTTTCAAACTGAATGGAACATTTCAGAGACAAATATTACCTCTTGGTTTTGAAATCAGCTGTGTAATTACATTGGAATTTATAATTGATAGGAAGTGATATTTGTTGGCGGTCTCTCCTTCCTCGGCCCAATAAAACGAATATATATATATATATATATATATATATATATATATATATATATATATATATATATAATTGTATTTTATGCTGAGAGAAATCGTACTCCGTATGTGCATTCTCTGCTAAGCTGAGCAATGGATTGGAATATGTCTCTGACCTATTTTAGTTGCGGCGCGGAAGCGCTGCAGCTCTACATACACGCCGAACCATCTAAATACTGTTTTATAATTTTGCGTAGTCTGCATAGTTTCCGTTGTGTGCGGCACTCGCGAAGGGCCAAATCATTTGTGCGGCATATTGCACATTTTGCGCAGGCCACGTAATTAGATTTTGTTACTGACAGTTATAGTTAAAAAGACAACACCTTCATTCATATTTCCAAACCTACTAAATACTGCATGAATTTGTGTGTGTGTGTGTGTGTGTGTGTGTGAGTGAGAGAGAGAGAGAGAAAGATTTTGACAGTGACCACCAGACAGTGGTGTATATTTTCTGCTACTGAGGTTCCAAGAAACCCCCGTCATCTCTCAACCACAAGAAAGCTTCCTGCCACCTCTCAACCACCAAGAACTGACATGTTCACTTCCAAAAATGGAGAACTACTATTGTTCGGATCCCCAGTTGAAAGACAGGGTAGACTTAGTGCTGATAATGTCATCAAAATGGTTCCAGGCCCCACCAGAGATGCTAGCAGTCATGTACAAGACATAATGTACAAAACTCAATTCTGGGGATTATTTTACTTTTTATTGGTGTTTCTTCATTATTGAATAACTGTCATATGTTACTTATTGATGTTCTGAAGTGTTTTCTGAACCTAAACATTTGAAATGTTTGACATTTTAAATATTTTTTCCTGCGGTCAAATTGACCCCGAACATAAAATGTTACTACGCTTGATAATAAAAGGTGTGTTTCTTTCCAAATGTTATTTTTCTTTTTTAATGAGCACTTAATACCAACATAAAGCCCTGCGAACACCAAAACGTACTTTGTTTTCCATTTTAGGTCAATGAATGAGATTTGTACAGTCATTTAAAATCAATACTTTATGTATAAGGGGAGAATGGGGGGAGTCATGTTTTATTTACTGGGGTATTAAGATGGTCAGTAGAAAGGCCTAAAGTAGCTGAGAGGGAAACTTTGGTAACACTTTCAGTTACAATTATTTTCTGCAGGTTTATATTGCTGGGGCCAAATTGACCCCAAACATATAAAGGTTGTTAGTTAATTTGAACGTAATAGGAGGGTTAAAAATCGCTCCATAGGGGGTGCTATAGTGCCAACGCTTGGACCCCTCCCATCGCCGCTTGCGGCTTTAATTCAGTTAAAGCCTGCTATGAGCCAGGCCACGAGAAGTGAATACAGTGAGCAAATGATCAGTCGTTTCACAGAACAGTGAGTCAATAAGGGAAGAAGAAGCCGACTTTGGCTCTGCGCCTGTGGTTCATACTGCGCTGTGGTTTCTTTCGACACAAGTGTTAATGTTTAATTTCTTAAATACGGGCTCTCGGAAAAAGACATGAGAGGACTTATGGGCCCGTTCTCTGTCATTTATTGGAAGTTTACAGTTTAACACGTGACGTGCTCTCCGTTACTTTTTGGTAAATGGTAACTGGACTGCATTTATATAGCGCTTTTATCCAAAGCGCTTTACAATTGATGCCTCTCATTCGCCAGAGCAGTTAGGGGTTAGGTGTCTTGCTCAAGGACACTTCGACATGCCCAGGGCGGGGTTTGAACCGGCAACCCTCCGACTGCCAGACAATCGGTCTTACTATGAGCTATGTCGCCCCTTTTTTTTGGAAGAACTTTCAAAAGATCTGCTTGTGTGAAGTAACCTTCCAAGAAAGAACTTGAATAGCACATACACCCAATCGTTCTTATTGTCTTTCTGATATATTTTTATTTATTAAAATGTGATAGATTTAAGATAAGAGGGGGGAAAGTCATTGAATAAATAGCAGTGGCAACAGTAAAAACATAAACACAGTTGGCTAAAAAGTAAAAAATTCAGTTTTCAGAATGGAAAAGTAAGTACCTTTGTACTATAAAAATATAACAAATGGTGTAGAGCAGAGTGCTTAAAGTTATCATACTTAAGTATTCAGTGATCAAATTTAGCTTTGAAAGACAGGATTAAAAGGAAGACATAAATGGGTTTAATTTGAGTGAGACTGAGTACCCCAATGAAGAGAGAGCCCAGTTAGCCTTACCATTTGTGGTGTTTTAAAAACAAAATAAAGGCTCCGTTTTAAATCCATATAATAGGAAGAATTAGTTTAACGCCTGCCTGGCATCCTGCAGTTTTATCGCAGCGGAGTGGATGTTCTAAAGACACAGCGCCTCTGAGTGAACTCTCTCTCTCGCTGCGCCCAGCCTGCAGGTAGGCCAGCGTTAAAGACCTGCAGGTAGGCCAGCGTTAAAGAGCTGCAGGTAGGCCAGCGTTAAAGACCTGCAGGTAGGCCAGCGTTAAAGAGCTGCAGGTAGGCCAGCGTTAAAGACCTGCAGGTAGGCCAGCGTTAAAGACCTGCAGGTAGGCCAGCGTTAAAGAGCTGCAGGTAGGCCAGCGTTAAAGACCTGCAGGTAGGCCAGCGTTAAAGACCTGCAGGTAGGCCAGCGTTAAAGACCTGCAGGTAGGCCAGCGTTAAAGAGCTGCAGGTAGGCCAGCGTTAAAGAGCTGCAGGTGGCCAGCGTTAAAGAGCTGCAGGTAGGCCAGCTTAAAGACCTGCAGGTAGGCCAGCGTTAAAGACCTGCAGGTAGGCCAGCGTTAAAGACCTGCAGGTAGGCCAGCGTTAAAGACCTGCAGGTAGGCCAGCGTTAAAGAGCTGCAGGTAGGCCAGAGTTAGGATGCAGCATAGCAAACCTGCAGGTAGGCCAGTGTTGGGATGCAGCATAGCAAACCTGCAGGTAGGCCAGCTTTGGGATGCAGCATAGCAAACCTGCAGGTAGGCCAGCTTTAGGATGCAGCATAGCAAACCTGCAGGTAGGCCAGCTTTAGGATGAAGCATAGCAAACCTGCAGGTAGGCCAGCTTTAGGATGCAGCATAGCAAACCTGCAGGTAGTCTAGCTTTAGGATGCAGCATAGCAAACCTGCAGGTAGTCCAGAGTTAGGATGAAGCATAGCAAACCTGCAGGTAGTCCAGAGTTAGGATGCAGCATAGCAAACCTGCAGGTAGGCCAGTGTTGGGAAATAGGGATTAAAGTGTAAACGGTGAAGAATTTTACTGAGATAGGGGCATTCCTCAGCTATGAGGTGGCTGTTTTGAAAGGGATAGACACAGACTACCTTTTTTTGCATAGCCGGCATCAAATGGGAAATGTAATATTGCAAAATTTCTGAAAGGTCAAGATGACATTTTACAGACATTCTTCATATGAGATTTGAAAGTTGGGAAAGGATCCAGTAAGGTTTGCCAGTGTCTCTACATTTTTTCCTGATTCTCTGTGGCCACAGTTTCTGTGCTGTTTACCTGCAGAAAGTGGCAATTTATTAGTGTTTTAACGTCCTCCAAACATGTTTTCAACAAAGAGCAAAATAAATAATCTTGGGTGTTTTCACATATGTTCGAAAATAGGGAAGACTTATGCTTGCAGTATTGTTTTCTTTTGTCTTAAACTGTAGATCGGACATCATTAGCTCAATGTGAAATTCTTCGATTAGTTTCCCGGATGAAAACCAAGAGGGTTCAAGAGGTGCTCATTTTCCAGACGGCAGTGTCATCTGCCTGCATTGTGTTCGCTGTTGTTCCCTTCTCACAATATGTAAACAATACGCCCGTTGCAGCTGCTGTTTTTTTTTTTTTTTGGTATAATGCGACGATAATGATATTGTTATTTTTTTCCTCTCGGTCCTATTTGGCAAACGAGCCGTGATGTACATTTTGAACGGTCTTGTTTATGCGTGCTGCCGGTTTCGTTGTTTCCGTGAAAAACTTGCGCGCGAGATGACAAGCGCTGGAAACAGAAGCAGCTGTCTCTGTAGTCGGAGAGCCGCTCTCCTGTCAAAACACACGCTCTTTTAAAAGTGTATTTTCCTTAGTAAAAATAAATAAGTAACTTAAATGACTGGTTGATCTAAAACGGTGTGGAAAAGCAATGGCATGACGTTTATAGTGTATAGTACTACATTCCTTTCTGTAGAACTTCAGAATGCATCGTGTTGTTTCCATTTGATCAGATCAGCCAGTGTAGAATTCAGTGCGGTGTGCCCAGAAAAATGTGACATTTGGCTTTTACATGGTTGACTTGCTTGGGCCTTACTTGCATTTACTTGAAACACAACAGAGAGTCCTTTGTCTATGGTCATAAATGGCGTATTCTATTAAAGTTTTCAGTGGAGTTCTCCATATAGCTTCTGTCCATTATTATACCACCTGTTGATTAACCCTTTGATGAGTACATTTTTTTGTTATTTTATTTCATTCAAAATTCTTAGCCCGTGTTCTAGAACGCCATTGCTTAGAATTACCAGTGGTGATAGTTACATCAGCCATCAGAGTTTTTCGGTAAAAAAAAAGGCACATTCTCAATATTTCTGACCTGACACCTTCTTCAAAGGGTTTAACTCTGTGCGATCCCCGCTTGGCTTCCCAGGCCCAGGGAAGAGTTTCCCGCTCGACAGGTGCGGAAAAGTGATGAGCGCGGCGGTGTTCTGTCGTTTTCGCTGATATTCCTCTCTCTCTTTCTCTGTCCGACAGAACTACCGGGAGCGGCATGAGCAGGTGACCTTCCTGACCAATAAGGAGAAGATGTCGCCGAAGCGGAAGACGGGGGTGGTGGTGGGCGTTCTCCTGGCGCTGCTGGTCCTGGCCATCGTCGCCGGCGTGCTGATCTGGCTCTTCCTGTGTAAGCGCCGCTTGCCCACGCCGGGGCCGTTCCGTTTCTACGCCACGCTTCCTGCTCTTCAGAACCGGGCGCAGTACGGCATGCCACATTACGTTTATTTAGCAGGCGCTTTCATCCGAAGACGACGTGCAAAAAAGTGCACGTCGAGGTCATTGGAGCGGCTGCTGAACGCAGGTTCGATGCGGTACAGCGCTCATTTCGTACCGAGTGCCGGCTGTTCCCCAGAGTCCTGGACTCTGACCCCGTGGCCAAACTGCCGAACTGAGTTTGGAGGCAGGCTTTGGTGAATTGGGCAAAAATGATGCGCCAACAAAAACCTGGCGTGGAGGAGAGTGACCTTTTGCTAAAGCCTTGTAAATATTTCTCGATACTTCATTAGCACTTTCAGCGTCCAGGGTAGGTGGTCACTCATTAACTGCCGTCTAACCAGTGCTGCTTGATAAATAATGCAGCGCCTTATTTTGGAAAATGATTATAGCCTGTTTTTCCGTCCCGGTTTCAAAGGTTGAAATCTCGCACGGTCATACCAAGGTTCCCCCATTAGAGGTCAGTGCTTTAATTTAAGGCAGGAAATAACAGGTGTAAGAACTCTGCAGATATTGACTTTTCAATGTTAACTCGCCTTGCCCAAACTTTGCTGTTGCTTACCTGCATAAAATTATCCAAGCCTGCTTGATCTATTATTAAAAAGAATAAGCTCAGTTATATTAAAAAAATATATATTTCTAAAAAAAAAATGTATGCATTTCCCTTCTTTAATATCATTCCCACAACTCTAGTTGCATGTTAATGTGGCCTTTTTTGGTTGAATTAAAAAAGGAGAAAAAAAACACCATGAAATATTAAGTCCTGTAAACATATTTTTCCTGTAGACATCAGTGTCTAGCTGTTAGCAATTTACTGTTTTTTTTTTTTAAAGAAGCCTAAAAAATGAAAAGTTGATGAAATTTGGGAGAGAGAATCGCAGGTATCCGTAGAGAGCATCGCTCATTACGCTCAGGATTGGCTGAGCCGTAAGGGGCGGTGGACTTGCATTCAGAACAAGGTCCTCAGTGTTTTATGTGTGTTTTTCACCACCATTCCCAAAGCCTATATTTCATCTCTTTATTTAGTGAGAACACGAGTGGAAATTTCATTTAGGAGGGGAATGAATGGTCCATTATGTCAAATTTAGGCCTGATCTAGAGTTTAGGTTTAGGCTAATCTAGAGTTGTATGCGCAACATTTACACCTTTAAAATTCATCCTCAATGCTGAATGCAGCCTTGCTTGCGTTCGGTCGTACTTGGACGATACATGACTGTACATCCGAACGATTGATTGATTGTATTAATTTGGATCATGAGCTGGAGCTGATGAGAGGGGCTCCAGACCGGTGTTGTGAGAAGAGCAGGTTTATCCCGTAAGGAACATTTATGCCTCCCTTAAACTGGACGAGGACAGACCTGCGCACCCCAGTGAGACCCCTTTGACACAACGCAGGCGCTGCTTATCCATACATACACACACTCACACTCACACTCACGCACACACACACGCGCACACACACTCATACTCACACACACACTCACACACACTCACACACACACACACACACACACACACTCTCCCACGCATGTGCCCACACACTCACACTCACACACACACACACACACACTCACACGCACACGCACACACCACACACACACAGACACACACACACACACGCACACACACACACACGAGCGGCATTGTGCGTGTCACCTTCCCTTTAGCTGAGAGCCGTGTGTCCTCTGCTCGTCCAGCGGGGTGGGGTATTGAGCAGCGGGGTGGGGTATGGAGCAGCGGGGTGGGGTATGGAGCAGCGGGGTGGGGTATGGAGAGCGGGGTGGGGTATGGAGCAGCGGGTGGTGGGGTATTGGAGCAGCGGGGTGGGGTATGGAGCAGCGGGTGGGGTATGGAGCAGCGGGGTGGGGTATGAGCAGCGGGGTGGGGTATGGAGCAGCGGGGTGGGGTATGAGCAGCGGGGTGGGGTATGGAGCAGCGGGGTGGGGTATGGAGCAGCGGGGTGGGGTATGGAGCAGCGGGGTGGGGTATGAGCAGCGGTGGGTTGAGCAGGGTTGGGTAGCAGCGGGGTGGGGTATGGAGCAGCGGGGTGGGGTATGGAGCAGCGGGGTGGGGTATGGAGCAGCGGGGTGGGGTATGAGCAGCGGGTGGGGTATGGAGCAGCGGGGTGGGGTATTGAGCAGCGGGGTGGGGTATGGAGCAGCGGGGTGGGGGTATGAGCAGCGGGGTGGGGTATGGAGCAGCGGGGTGGGTATTGAGCAGCGGGGTGGGGTATGGAGCAGCGGGGTGGGGTATGGAGCAGCGGGGTGGGGTATTGAGCAGCGGGGTGGGGTATGAGCAGGGGGTATTTGAGCAGCGGGGTGGGGTATGGAGCAGCGGGGTGGGGTATGGAGCAGCGGGGTGGGGTATTGAGCAGCGGGGTGGGGTATGGAGCAGCGGGGTGGGGTATGGAGCAGCGGGGTGGGGTATTGAGCAGCGGGGTGGGGTATTGAGCAGCGGGGTGGGGTATTGAGCAGCGGGGTGGGGTATTGAGCAGCGGGGTGGGGTATGGAGCAGCGGGGTGGGGTATGTGAGCAGCGGGGTGGGGTATTGAGCAGCGGGGTGGGGTATGAGCAGCGGGGTGGGGTTTTGAGCAGCGGGGTGGGGTATGGAGCAGCGGGGTGGGGTATTGAGCAGCGGGGTGGGGTATGGAGCAGCGGGGTGGGGTATGGAGCAGCGGGGTGGGGTATGGAGCAGCGGGGTGGGGTATGGAGCAGCGGGGTGGGGTATGGAGCAGCGGGGTGGGGTATGGAGCAGCGGGGTGGGGTATGGAGCAGCGGGGTGGGGTATGGAGCAGCGGGGTGGGGTATGGAGCAGCGGGGTGGGGTATGGAGCAGCGGGGTGGGGTATGGAGCAGCGGGGTGGGGTATGGAGCAGCGGGGTGGGGTATGGGAGCAGGGGTGGGGTATTGAGCAGCGGGGTGGGGTATGGAGCAGCGGGGTGGGGTATGGAGCAGCGGGGTGGGGTATTGAGCAGCGGGGTGGGGTATGGAGCAGCGGGGTGGGGTATTGAGCAGCGGGGTGGGGTATGGAGCAGCGGGGTGGGGTATTGAGCACCGTTTGCTCCAGTCTGAGGACGCGGCCCTCCACGCTTTTCTCCACTCGTTGTCGAGTGTAAAGGGGTTCATCTCTTCGGTTTTTTACCACACGCGGTGAAGTACCGACCCTGCCGGCCGTCTGGCACGCCTGTTTTCGTGGCAGATATTGCCCACGGCTATCTTTTCGGCTGTTTTATCAGATTGTACTGGTGCTTTCAACTACTTCTGATCCAGGCACACCCCCCAACCAGGCTCAAAGGCATCCAGGGGACCCCCACCATTAAAGTTAAAAGCGTTATATTTGTTTTTAAAAAAACGGTTTTATATTTTGAAACATTTTCACCAATCTGTATAAGGTCATTGGCCAATACTATAAAAAAGTAATAAAAAATACAAGAGACTCAGAAACACATCCTTTTATTAATTGGTGCTTCTTCTCATCTTCCTACAACATTAACGTTTCCAAAAGCAATGTTTATCCAAACCCTTTGAGTTTATCCGAGGTACCGTTTTGAAATTCGGCCTATGTGCACTGCATGCATGATGCTTGTTGTGTGTAATATGAGCACTTCCAAATCCCTCGTGCGCTGCATAATGCTTATTTGGTATTTGCTTCGAGTTCTTGAGTACACATTCCAAACTGCTTTGAACTGTATATTGCCTGTTGGATGTACCTTAAGTACTGAAGGAGGCTACTCAGCGCAAACCCTTATTTGAGGTATAATTCTTGTTTTGTGCTCGAGTACTCATTCAAAACCCTGGCGTGCTTTATAATGCTTGTTGCATGTAGTTTGAGTGCACATTTCAAACCCTTGTGTCCTTGATGATGCTTGTTACATGTAGTCTGAGTATCTGGATGCTCATTCCCAGCCCTGGTGCACTATGTGACTTCTCCTGCATTGCTTCCCTCCCTGCTGCCCCCTCCCCCAGTCAAGCCAAAGGAGAACAAGCAGCCCGAAGGCCCCACGGCCAGCCAGCAGAGGAGCGCGACCACGCTGGTGTACAGCGGGCACATGGAGCTGTCCAACCTGAAGTACAGCCAGGCGCTGGAGGACCCCACCAGCTCCGAGTTCAAGAACCTCGCCGACGACATAGAAGAGATTGTGAGTCCCGAGCTCGCTCATAATGAGTCATAGTGCGTTATAATGAGTCATAGTGAGTTATGAGTCATAGTGTGTTATAATGAGTCATAGTGAGTTATGAGTCATAGTGCGTTATAATGAGTCATAGTGAGTTATGAGTCATAGTGCGTTATAATGAGTCATAGTGAGTTATGAGTCATAGTGCGTTATAATGAGTCATAGTGAGTTATGAGTCATAATGCATTATAATGAGTCATAGTGAGTTATGAGTCATAATGCATTATAATGAGTCATAGTGAGTTATGAGTCATAGTGCGTTATGAGTCATAGTGCGTTATAATGAGTCATAGTGAGTTATGAGTCATAATGTGTTATAATGAGTCATAATGAGTTATAACCCTCCTCCTTATTCAGCAGGGCTTCTGTCTCGGGTGTTTTCATCAATGCACCACACACTGGCTCCCATTTCAACTCCATGATGCTTCTTTTCTTTGTTTATTTTTTTTGGTCAAATGTAGAATGGCGTCACGGTCTGGGTTTTATTTATTTATTTATTTATGCATTTACTTATTTATTGGATGAGTAGAACTTTAATGTTGGTTTCTGTTAAAAAATAAATAAAATTATATAAATAAAAAATAGCTGTAGGCAAAATGTAAAATTATGACTCCAAGCCCCGGTGTTTGCCGGAATCCGTCTGGTGCTGAAGGCACGCTGAATGTTTCGTCGCCGCGGTGTGATCAAAGTTGTCAGGTTTTCAAAAGCTGTTTGCCGGCTGCTTCTGCAGACCTGAAATAAAACGGAAAAGCACACCTCCGGTTGCTAGAGCAATCACAAAATGCAATACCGGGAAGGTAGCGTTTTCATATTCAAATTAAAGCAATTTCGCAGTCGTGCAATATGTCCATTCCGCTCGGCGCCGGTGTTTATAATCATGGCAGATCGTCGCGCTGGTTCAGAATTGAACAGAAAACGCTGCGGGCATGTCTCTCTAAATGGTAATATTATGAGGCGGCATTACATTTTTAACATTTATGGGTTTATTGACACCATAACAGACAGAGTCTAAGAGGCCGTCGCTGCACTTGGGCACGCGGCTGTAACGTTAGAAACGCCACCCAATGGCACGCCGTGCCTCCTGCTCCAGCCCAGGCTCTTAACTGCTTTCCGTGTGTAGTTTAATGCAAAGTGGGGCTGCGCATTTTAAAGATTATTGGAGGGGAAGCCTGTGAATAATGAACACCCCCGAACAGTATTGTGTGATTCGGATGCGCGGTCACTCTCGGCCGTCTTGGCGTAAAGAACATTAATAACACGGCTGTGTTTTTTAAAAATGCGGAACCGTGCACGCCGCTGTGTCGCTCAATTAAAGCCGGCGTGGCAGGGTCATAATTCCCCGCTCTTATTCAGCCGCGCCCGTCGCTCCGCAGACGTCGCCTTCGCCAGACGGAGCTCTGCGCATTCGCCGCGCTCGATTGGCGGTCGATAAGGGTTTCCGCGTTCGCTTCCTGTTCACCGGAGTTGGAGGCGGGACTCGCCGGGCGTCCCGGGCCGCTCGGACCGCGGGTCGAACGCGTGTGGGCTCTGTCGCTCACCTGCGCTCATCTCCCCGCCGACACGCTGAGCGCAACGACTTCAATCTCCATTTGCTGTAACGGCCGCCGTGTGGCTGTGAGCGCTCAGTACGGGTTCCAGGCTGTCTGCGGCGTGGAGGCCTCTCTCTCAGCGCTGCGCGGTCAGCATAACGCCGTGTGGCTGTGAGCGCTCAGTACGGGTTCCAGGCTGTCTGCGGCGTGGAGGCCTCTCTCTCAGCGCTGCGCGGTCAGCAGAATCTTTGTAATTAGCGGAGAGGGTGGAGAAGCCGAGCGCTTCTGGGAAGAGGGACAGAAACGACCGGGAGAGTTAACGGTCCTGAAACGAGGTGCTCCTTCGGGCGCGCGGTGCTGTTAATGGCAGTCGGCCCCTTTTGCATGGAGAGGGAGTCAGGGAAAAAAATACAGATTGATACTTGTTGGAAATGGGGGTGTGGGGGGAGGGGAGGGGAGGATTTAAATTAAGGTTTTCACAGCAGTGCCGCTGCTACACAAATTACGGAAGATTGTGGTAATGTTGAACCGTCCACGTTCCAATTTCAACTGTGAGCATTACCTGGAAATCCCCCCCCCCCCCCCCCAAACACCCTGCCCCTCAAAATACCACGTATCAGGAAGACGGGACAAACTGAGCGTGAATCTCGTTTGGTTTTTTTACAGTTGGAGGCGACATATAAAAACGATCCCTTCTTCACCAAGTACTACAACAAGTCCGTCGTCTCTGCCTTCAGGTAAGAGCTCGCCACAGGTGTGCGAGGGAGAGGGAGAGGGAGAGGGAGCGCGGTCCTTCAAGCTCGCCGGGGTTTTCCTGGAGTTGTTTGAAATGGTTACCGTCAGATAAAAGGCTGATCTTCAGACTTCAGAAGTCACAGATACAGATTTAGCCACACGATGACAACCACAGGTGGAAGAGCAGAATGGCAAAACAGAGTTATTGATGGCTGCTTAAAAAGCCCATGCAGTCAAATAATATTTTTCACAACGCCGATAATGGTGGTCGTAATACCAGAAGTCGTGAGCATAATGCGACCGAGAAAAATTTATGACAAGCGGAAGTCTGAAATTTAGCCAATAAAGATTATAGCCTGTAATCCATTCCTGAAATTGCGACATTCTGATACAGCCTCCTCCACCGAGCCACCTGCTGCAGCAATCATTAAGCCCTGTATCATCTCAGTTACTCATTTAGCCACTGCTAATTATGTCAAATTGCACACTGTCAGGGAGAGAGGCTCATGGCTGTTCACACATCAATTATCCATTTCAGTAGGCCGTGCTCACAGTCTAGTTTCAATAGTTGCTTAACTGTTGAAAATACTGATAAGAAATGCACTTTATGATCAAAAGTATCCGGACACGCCTTGGTCTGGGCCTGATTTTTTTTTTGTGGTTTGGGCTAGGCCCCTTCGTTCCAGTGAAGGGAAAACTTAATGCTACGGCATATAATCACATTCTAGACCGTTCCGTGTTTCCCCTACAGTTTGGGGAAGGCCCTTTCGTCTTTCAGCATGACAATGCCCCCGGGCACTCAGCAGGGTCTATATAGAAATTATTTTGTCTAGAACAGCGTGGAAGAACTTGACTGGCCTCCACAGAGCCCTGACCTTAATCCCGTCCAACACCGGGGGGATAGGTTGGAAACTCAACTGCGAGCCAGGCCTAATGGCCCAATCAGTGCTCGACCTCACTAACACTCTTCTGGCTGAATGGAAGCAAATCCCTGCAGCAATGCTCCAACATCTAGTATAAAGCCTTCCCAGAAGAGTGCAGGTTATTATAGGAGCAAAGGATGGACCAACTCCATATTAATGCCCATAATTTTGGATGAGATGTTGGATGTCAGGTGTCCCCATACTAGGCTATGTAGAGAACCTAATTTACGGCAAAGTACTGCACATTAGTTGCATCTTGCTGTGTGCATTTTTTAAAAATGACCACATTTGTTTTATATGTTGCTTATTTTAAGCATATGGTAAATCAGGTTGTTCACAAAGAGCAAGCGTCACTTTCTATGGGAAAACACAATTTGTGTGTATTATGGGTTTGAGTTTACCTGCCTCCTTCTGCAATTGATGGACATTTGATGTGGTGAAACCTTTTAATGTATTTATATCTGTAAATGGTTGAATATTTGACACATTTATTCAGGGCTAGAATGTTTTTCTTCTGATGTTTCCGTTGTCAGAATTCTGTAGTGCGATCAGTTCTGTTGTCACAGTAATGCTGAGGAATGCACAGAACCCATTGTCTAATTAATCTCTGCTTAAACCTTGCCGATTATCTTTCTTTGTTTACATCTAGAGCAAATATAGACACTCGTAGCAGATTTTGGCTAAATTACAAGGCTAGGGGAAAAAAAAAACCCTGTTTCTGTTTCCGAGTCGTTTGCGCTTGTTTAGTTCCTTAAACGCTCCTGCTTCGTCAGCGTAGTTAACGACACGGCAAAAACTAAACAAAAAAAAAAACAACCCAACGGAACGGAGTCTGAGTTGTGCACTCCGGGGGCTCACAGCATGGTGCGTTCTGTCCTCTCTCTGGGCGCAGCGAGGGGGTGATGGCGTACCACTGGACGCAGTTCGACGTGCCGGCGGCGGACCTGGAGCAGCTGCCCCGCTTCACGCAGGAGCGGGTCATCCAGGTGCTGCGCTCCGGAATTCGGCGGGAGGGCAAGCGCAGCGCCCAGGTGCTGATCATTAAGGACATCACGGCCTCCGGTGGGTGCTCCTGGGGCGGGGCGCGGGGCGGGGCGCGGGGCGGGCGCGGGCGGGGCGCGGGGCGGGGCACAGGTGCTGATCATTAAGGACATCACGGCCTCCGGTGGGTGCTCCTGGGGCGGGGTGCGGGGCGGGGCACAGGTGCTGATCATTAAGGACATCACTGCCTCCGGTGGGTGCTCCTGGGGCGGGCGCGGGGCGGGGCGGGTGGGGCGGGCGCGGGGCACAGGTGCTGATCATTAAGGACATCACTGCCTCCGGTGGGTGCTCCTGGCGCGGGGCGGGGCGGGGCGCGGGGCGGGGCACAGGTGCTGATCATTAAGGACATCACTGCCTCCGGTGGGTGCTCCTGGCGCGGGGCGGGGCACAGGGCAAACTCCACAACACTACACAACAACAACAACAACAACAACACTTTAGATGGACCCCTCAGCTAAGGAAATGTAGCATTGTTATAGTTGTTGCTATTATTATGTTGTTGTTTTTCAGAGTAGTATTGTTCGTAGTAGTGTTGTAGTATTACACATATATAGTTAGTTATTTCGGTTATGTTGCTACTTTCTATACAGTGTTAGGAGCCCTTAGTGGTCACCTGTCCCCTGACGTTGCCTTTTGCTTGTGAGGGTGTGTCTCGCTGGGTCAGCTCGCTCGGTGTGGGATGGCCACCCCGGGCTGCGCGCCTGCAGTGATGTATGGTGATTGAACGCGGCTGCTAACGCTATTTGATGGCCCTGTCATTGAGTGGAACGAGGCTAAGAGGGCCGTTCTGCTAAATCAGGGGGGAATACTGCCAGAAAAGCATAAAGCCGTGGACTTTACAGCCGTCCATCACTTCAATCAGCCTGCTGACTCTCCTTCCCTCTTTCTCTCCCCCCGTCTCTCCCCCTCCCTCTCCCTCCCTACCTCGTCCTTTTCGTTTTTCCTCACAGCCACGGACCCCAGGATGGCCAGGAACCCGCGGGCGAGTGAGTACGCGTGTTTCCCGCGCTCGGTCTGATCCGCCATGTTTCCCCGTGCTCTGACGGCCCTCGTCTCACCCGCCGCAGGCGGGGGGCGGGAGAGGGAACGGCCCCTCCCTCTTATCGTCTCCCGCGACGTCCAAATCTCCTGGAGGATTCTCCGTAGTGCTCTCTCCCTCCCTTGCTCTCTCGCTCTCTCTATCTCTTTCTCTCTCACTCTACCTCTCTCTATCTCTCTCTCACTCTATCTCTCTCTCTCTCTCCCTCCCTCGCTCTCTCTCTCTGCCTCTCTCACTCTATCTCTCTCACTCTACCTCTCTCTCTCTCTCTCTCGCCCTCTCTCACTCTATCTCTCTCACTCTACCTCTCTTTCTATCTATCTCTCGCTCCAGTGAGGGCTTCAGTGCTGCTCATTTCCCCAGTTCAGTAAGCACGGTGCTGCAAGAGGGCATTAGAGATCCTGTCCACAGAAAGTGACTGCATTTGGGGGGGGGGGGGGAGCGCCATTATGGACTTGCCTCATGCAGAGGTTGGGCACCATGCATGGTACCTGCTGATTGGCTGAGTGAAGTCACATGTGTGGCACTGACCCTCTCCTGTGTCCCCAGAGGAGTGCTTCTTCAAGCTGGAGGCCAACGCCCAGGTGCAGACCATCGAGTCGCCGGGCTACCCCAAGCGGTACCCCCCGAAAACGCGCTGCCAGTGGCAGATCCGCGCCCCGCCCAACACCGCCATCCACATGAAGTTCCCCTTCTTCCACGTGGAGGACGACTGCTCCAACGACTTTGTCTACATCCACGACTCGCTCAGCCCCGACGAGTCCCAGGCCGTCACCAAGTGAGCGCCCCGGCGACCGCGACCGCAACGCGAACGGGGCGGGGCTAGGACCGAACGGGGCGGGGCTAGGACCGAACGGGGCGGGGCTAGGACCGAACGGGGCGGGGCTAGGACCGAACGGGGCGGGGCTAGGACCGAACGGGGCGGAGCTAGGACCTAACGGGGCGGAGCTAGGACCGAACGGGGCGGAGCTATGACTGAACGGGGCGGAGCTATGACTGAATGGGGCGGGGATAGGACCAAACGGGGCGGAGTTAGGACAAAACGGGATGGAGCTAGGACCGAACGGGGGGGGCTAGGACCGAACGGGGGCGGAGCTAGGCTGAACAAGGCGGAGCTAGGCAGAACGGGGCGGAGCTAGGCCGAACGAGGCGGAGTTAGGCCGAACGGGGCGGAGCTAGGACCGAACGGGGAGGAGCTAGGCCAAACAAGGCGGAGCTATGGCCGAACGGGGCGGAGCTAGGACAGAACGGGGAGGAGCTAGGCCAAACAAGGCGGAGCTATGGCCGAACGGGACGGAGCTAGGACAGAACGTGACCATTAAATGCACTTCCAAAAATTGCAGTAAAAAGATGGAAAGCATAATGAATGATTAGTGGGTCAAAATGATGATTCAGACGCATAAAGAGGACTCATCAGGGCCCCGCTGAAGAGGAGCAGGTCATCTGTAAAAGGGGCTGCAGCACGGTTAAAAGCTCTTTACTGTAAAAGCAGTTTCAGTAAATGAGTCTGTGAGAGTCCTGACAGATAAGAGGGCTCTCTTGTTATTTTAGACGGTGCTGCCCTGCATACTGAAGTCATCGTTCACCACTGCACTTTGCGATGCTGCAGATTTTAAAATGAAAAGATCTGTTACAGATTTTAAAACGAGTTGTACTGAAGCCTGTTGTAAAACATACAGTTGCAAAGGACTCTCGGTGTAGAACAGGGGGAAACCTACGGTCAAATACATGGGTATAGTTCAGTTCAGAAAATAGTTGCCACAGGCATTACTGCCTTGTCTTTCTACATGGCAGGGGTCCAGTTGAAAATGAACGGCAAACATCTGTCTTATAATCCCTGGTGAGCGTGCGTATTACACGCCCATATTTACTCCTGGCTTCCAGGGGTGTGGCATGTTATTTAGGGGTGTGGTGTGGCGTGTTATGTCGCAAAAATACTGAAATGCTTGGCGTGGCGAACGAGCCTGTTCCAGCGGAGGTGTTTTCCCGCCTCACACTCGGACCGAACTCCTTCCGCAGTCCCGCGATCCGAGTCCGTGACCACAGGGTCACATGCCGCTGCGACGCGCTTCTCGCACGTTCATTTCACAGTTTACATCTGCGCCGCCTCCTGTCGGAGGGCGAGAGACCCTCGGTATCTCAGCAAATCGCGCAAGTTTTTGTTTGTTTGTCTCGCAGCTATTAAGAGGAAATGAGGAACGGTTCGGAGGGTGCTGAAAATGTAGCGCTAGCCGCTCGCGTCCGTCGCGCCGTCGATAATTGAATTTTCATTTCTGGAGACCCTCTCTGAAGATCGAGTTTTCTGAGAGGACCTGTTTTCAAATCAGCGAGGTCCCCGGCCTGCGGCCGCCCGCCCGTCTGTACCTGCCGCCCCGATATCGGGGATGTTTTTATTATTTTTTAACAAACTGCCGGTGCCTGGACTGTGACTCGCGTGCAGCCAGAGGCAATTTCAAGCTCCGAACTCTGCGCGGAGTCAAGTGCACGTTGCCAGACGTTGCATAAAATGTTTTATGTAGCAGTTTGGCTGATGCGTTTATCCAAGGTGACTCCGGGTTTATGGGAGCGATAACGCGCTGCTTTTCAGGGGCGTCCCGGGGCAGGTGAACGCCGCCCCCCCCAGCCCTCTCCATCCACGCTTCCGCGACCCCATCGCTGTGGGTGACCTGTGATATTTACGGCGCTGGGCTCGTTTGATAGGCCGGACGGCTGTGCGGGCCGGTGTACCCGCCCCAGCGACTCTCTCACCGCACGTCTCCAGCAGCCGAACGGCGTGCGGCTCGTTCTGTTAGCGGCTCGTTCTGTTAGCGGCTCGTTCTGTTAGCAGCGCGCGGCTCGTTCTGTTAGCGGCTCGTTCTGTTAGCGGCTCGTTCTGTTAGCGGCTCGTTCTGTTAGCAGCGCGCGGCTCGTTCTGTTAGCGGCTCGTTCTGTTAGCGGCTCGTTCTGTTAGCGGCTCGTTCTGTTAGCGACTCGTTCTGTTAGCGGCGCAAGCGGCTCGTTCTGTTAGCGGCTCGTTCTGTTAGCGGCTCGTTCTGTTAGCGGCTCGTTCTGTTAGCGGCTCGTTCTGTTAGCGGCTCCTTCTGTTAGCGACTCGTTCTGTTAGCGACTCGTCCCGTTAGCGCCGCGCGGCTCGTTCTGTTAGCGGCTCGTCCCGTTAGCTGCGCGCGGCTCGTTCTGTTAGCGGCTCGTTCTGTTAGCGGCTCGTCCCGTTAGCGGCTCGTTCCGTTAGTGGCTCGTTCCGTTAGCGGCTCGTCCCGTTAGCTCTGCGCAGCTCGTTCTGTTAGCGGCTCGTCCCGTTAGCGGCTCGTCCCGTTAGCAGCGCGCAGCTCGTTCTGTTAGCAGCGCGCAGCTCGTTCTGTTAGCGGCTCGTTCCGTTAGCGGCTCGTTCCGTTAGCGGCTCGTTCCGTTAGCGGCTCGTTCCGTTAGCGGCTCGTTCCGTTAGCGGCTCGTTCTGTTAGCGGCTCGTTCCGTTAGCGGCTCGTTCCGTTAGCGGCTCGTTCCGTTAGCGGCTCGTCCCGTTAGCAGCGCACGCGGCCCGTCCCTTTGCGGTTATACATGTCTGATTCCTGAGGGTTTCCTTCCCTCCTATCTGAACCCTTAATTGGCTAATTAAATGGATGAGTTATTCGGTTTGATGAGCTGGAACGTTTGTCCTTGCTTGTTATCAGAAGCCATCGTTGTAAAGGCGTCCGTAAAAATCACCTGGATAGTGGACTGCCTCAGAACCTTCTCTTTAAGCTTAAGCTTATGGGGCGGTAGTGTAATGGTTAATTAACTGGGCTTGTAACTGTAAGGTTTTACATTCGATTCCTGGCTAGGGCCTGCACTTTTAACCTTAAGTAAGGTATTTAATCTGAGTTGACTCAGTACAAGTGCGTTGCATGTAACTGTGCTATCTGTTTAACTGGCACTGGATTGGTGTCTCCTAAGTCTGAAATGTAGTGTTGTAATGATAGCTGGGGTCGGTAGTTCTTTGCGGATGTGTCCTGATCTGTGGCTGTGCTGGTTGTTTTGGTGGATGCCCCTCTCCTCTGCACAGGCAGTGTGGTCAGAGGCCTCCCTCAAATCCCCTGGAGGTGGTGTCCTCCAGCAACATCATGCTGGTCAACCTCATCTCCGACAGCGAGATCCAGAGGCCGGGCTTCAAGGGGGAGTACACGGTCATCCCCATCAGCACAGGTACGGTCTGCAGCCTGGAGATGCGCGCGCACACACACACACACACACACAGGCATGTACACACACACAGGCACACACACACACACAGGCACACGACACACACACACACACACACACACACACACACACACACACACAGGCACACGCACACACACACACAGGCATGTACACACACACACACACACACAGGCATGTACGCACACACACACACACACACACACACACACACACACACGCACACAGGCATGTACGCACACACACACACACACACACATACACACAGGCACACATGCACATGCACAAACATACACACACACACACAGGCAAGCTCACAAAGAACACAAGGATACTTGCAGTGGTCCTGAAATATTTAACAAAATACAAACGCAGACACGGACTTTGGACTTGACTGCTTGTATCAATAGCATCTGTAAGGGATTGTTGATGGGTAGTACTGACAGTCCGTCTCTGGCCAGCTCTGCTCAGAGAACATAACGAGCACCTTGTCGTCCGTTAGCCGTGGAGTTTGTATAGCTGAAGGGTGTAGCGTGGAGCTCGCTCTGCCTGCTCCTGCAGATGTACCTGTCAGTAACCCACCCAGGCCCCCTCCCGCCTTCTCTCCATCGCTGGGTCTGGCTGCGGAGTTGTACCTGTCAGTAACCCACCCAGGCCCACGCCCGCCTTCTCTCCATCGCTGGGTCTGACTGCAGATGTACCTGTCAGTAACCCACCCAGGCCCACGCCCGCCTTCTCTCCATCGCTGGTTCTGACTGCGGAGTTGTACCTGTCAGTAACCCACCCAGGCCCACGCCCGCCTTCTCTCCATCGCTGGTTCTGACTGCGGAGTTGACCAGCGGTGTTTTCGTTGACATTTGATCGCTGCCCTGTCCGTTTCTGATGAATCGCCTGGGTGACAAATGGCAAAGGGGAATTCTTTTCCTCGACGCTGCCTAAAACCTGTAAAGCCTGACCAGTGTCCACGTTGAGCTTCAGTGTGTGAGTTTATGTGGCTGAGAAACCTGTCTCTTCCGTGTGATGAAGCTGCTTTATGACTAAGCTGCTGTCTGTTACAGCCTGCTCATTAACGCCAGGTGGGTGATGGTGAGGGCATGCAGTCGCTCCACTTCGGGATAATGAATGCAGGCATAAAGCAACGACGGCCGCACAATCGCCCGCTAATCGCACCCAGCTCTGTGCTCTGCTGTCTGTCCTTTCAGCCAAGAGCTGTGGAGGGCTGCTCTCCGCCAAGTCTGGCAACTTCAGCTCCCCGCACTTCCCCAGCTTCTACCCGCCAGCCCTGGACTGCAACTGGACCATCCAGGTAGACGCACCCCCCCACATCTCCTATGCCCCGCCCCCAATCTACCTCGCGCCCCCCACATCTCCTATGCCCCGCCCCCAATCTAACTCACCCCCCCCACATCTCCTATGCCGTCCATCCCTCCCCCAATCTGCCTCACCCCCCCCTCCCCCCATCAACTGCTCCACTCTTCCTGCATCCGTCCTGTTCAGCGAAGCATCACCACACAAGCCTCTGCTTTTAATCCGGGGTAATGCTGGGGCTCATTTCTCTGTCGAGCTCAGGCCCAGTCTGTTAACGTTAGCGTGCCTGTCGTTTAAAAAGAGAAAGAGCTGAGTGTGGAACCCCTTCCTCAGGTCCCCGCGGGCCAGAAGGTGCGCGTGAAGTTCACCATGTTCCGCATGAAGGAGCCGGACGTGGACGTGCGCGTCTGCAACAAGGACTACGTGGAGGTCATGGGCAAGAAGTGAGCGCCGCGCCGATACCTGCCGCTAACGCCCTTACCCTTTACCGCCGTGAGTGAGTGTGTGTCGGGTGAGTGTGTGAGTGTGTGAGTGTGAGTGTGTGAGTGTGAGTGTGTGAGTCTGTGTGTGTGCGTGTGAGAGTGTGTGAGTGAGAGTGTGAGTGTGTGTGTGAGTGTGTGTGTGAGTCTGTGTGTGTGTGTGTGTGTGTGAGTGTGTGAGTGTGTGTGTGTCTGTGTGTGCGCGTGTGAGAGTGTGCGTGTGTGTAGGGTGAGTGTGTGAGTGTGTGAGTGTGTGAGTGTGAGAGTGTGAGTGAGTGAGTGAGTGAGTGAGTGAGTGAGTGAGTGAGTGAGTGTGTGAGTGTGTGAGTGTGTGAGTGTGTGAGTGTGAGTGTGTGATGTGTGAGTGTGTGATGTGTGGTGAGTGAGTGAGTGGTAGTGAGTGTGGCGTGTAGTGTGAGTGGTGTGAGTGTGTTTGTGTGAGTCTGTGTGTGTGTGTGTGTGTGTGAGTGGAGTGTGTGTGTGTCTGTGTGCGGTGATGTGCTGTGTGAGTGAGTGTGTGAGTGTGTAGTGTGTGGAGTGTGGGTGAGTGATGTGGTGAGTGGGTGTGAGTGTGGATGGTGGTGTGATGAGTGGTGAGTGAGTGAGTGGTGTGGTGGTGGTGAGTTGAGTGGTGGTGTGGTGAGTGAGTGAGTGTCTGTGCGTCCTCCTGCCGTGCTGGTTTCCTGGTGGTGTTTCCGTGGTCTGCCGGTACGCTGAACGCCTCCTGCAGAATCACCCCAACCCCCCCGACACGGGGCCCGTTTGTTTATGAACTGCTTATGATTCCTTTCCTCTTCTCTCTCTCTCTCTCTCTCCCCTCCCTCCCTCCTCTCTCTCTCTCTCTCTCTCTCTCTCTCCCTCCCCCTCCCTCCCTCCCTCCCTCTCTCTCTCTCTCTCTCTGTCTCTCACAGGTACTGCGGGGAGCGGTCTTCGCTGGCTCTCTCCAGCGACACCAACACAATGTTGGTTAAGTTCCACTCAGACGAGTCTTACACAGACAAGGGCTTCATGGCAGTGTACAACGCCTACGACCCCAAAAACCGTGAGTGCGCCCATCTGTACTGAGCTCCATAATGTTTGGGACAGGGGCACGTTTTCGTCTTGATTTGGCTCTGTACTCCATAAGTTTAGATTTGTTATTAAACAATCTGTGTGTGGTTGAAGTGCAGATTCTCAGCTTTTAAGTTTTTTTTGGTTTTATATTTTGGTTTCACCATGTAGGAATAAGAACAGTTCTTATTCATAGCTCCCCCCCCACTATTATATCTAAGTTGCCCCTTGCACATGTTATTATATTTTCATAATTCATATTTATTACATCTGCACTTTGCATCGGCACAGCGATGTGTGTGTGTGTCTCGTGTGTCTTCATGTTTGCATTTCAGCTGTTTTTGTGATGGCACTATAGCCCCTAAGTGACAGATTGATCTATCCTTGAGTCATTGAGTGGAATTGATTTAAGTTCAGTTTAATTCAGGGGTGTGTGATCTTATCCGAAAAGGGTTTCATTTTAGCCTGGCACTGCAAGACAAACCTGATTCCACGAATTAGCTGTTCATGGTCCTCAATCGAGACCTTGATAAGACCAATCAGGAGTCTTCTGGAGTATGATTGGGCACCGTTGGTTTGATTGACATTTGAAACACATTGGCATCGTAACCAAACTGAAGTGGATATTGAAGTTGCAGTGAGCTGAGAAGTGGCCTCAGGGTGATATTTAAGGAAGATTTGGATCCCATTGCCAGTAACGGGCGGAGTCAGCTTGCTGATTTGGACCCGTCGTTGTGGTCGATCTGTGTACAGCAGATTCTTTTTCTGATTGGCTGTAAGGAGCCAGCGGTGGCCCGTCGCTGCTGAACAGTATTGACTTGCTGAGCAAGGGGAGCTGGCCCACTCTGCCGTCCTTCATCCTGTCAGATGTGATGGATAAAATGAGCCTTACATCATCTCCCTCCCCCCCTCTCTATCTCTCTCTCTCTCTCGCTCTCCCTCCCTCCCTCCCTCTCTCTCTCCCTCTCTCCCTCCCCCCCTCTCTCTCCTCTCCCTCCCCTCTCTCTCTCTCTCTCTCTCGCTCTCCCTCCTCCCCCTCTCTCTCCCTCCCCCCTTCTCTCCCCCTCTCTCTCTCCTCTCCCTCCCTCTCTCCCCCCCCTCTCTCTCTCTCTCTCCCTCTCTCCCTCTCTCTCTCTCTCTCTCCCTCTCTCCCTCCCCTCTCTCTCTCTCTCCTCTCTCCCTCCCCCTCTCTCTCTCTCCCTCTCTCCCTCCCCCTCTCTCTCTCTCCCTCCTCCCCCTCTCCCTCCCTCTCTCCCTCCCCCCTCTCTCTCTCCCCTCTCCCTCTCTCCCTCTCCTCCCTCTCCCCGTCCTCTCTCTCCCTCCTCCCCTCTCCTCCCCTCTCTCCTCTCCCCCTCTCTTCTCCCCTCTCCCTCTCTCTCCTCTCCTCCTCTCCCGTCCCTCTCCTCCTCCTCCCCCTCCCTCCCTCTCCTCTCCCCCTCCCTCCCTCTCTCCCTCCCCTCTCTCACGCAGCTTGTCCTGATAAGTTTGCCTGTGCCTCTGGTATCTGCATCAGTATGGAGCTGAAGTGCGACGGCTGGAACGACTGTGGAGACATGAGCGACGAGCGCCAGTGCAGTGAGTCCACCCCCCGCCCCACACGACCCCTCCCTCACCGCCACACCTCCGGCCCGTGACCCCTCCCTCCCCGCCACGACCCCTTCCCCCCGCCTGGTCATTAACTGAAAAGCAGTGGCTGCAGGCGTAGAGACCATCAGCCTGTAGAGTGGGGCAGACCCTCCTTTGTGCTGTCCCATGGTGCACTGCCAGCTGTTCATTTTAATCTCCTTTACTCTCCCCTAACTTTCTCTCTGTCCATCTCACCATCCCTTCTCTCTCTCCCTTTCACCTTCTTTCTCTTTCCCTTCCATTTATCCTTCTCCCGTGCTGCAGGCTGTGATGCGGACCAGTTCTCCTGTGCTAACGGAATGTGCAAGCCCAGGTACTGGGTGTGCGACCGCGTCAACGACTGCGGGGACGGCAGCGACGAGGCGCAGTGCAGTGAGTAGCCCCGCCCCCGTCCGGGTGTGACCCCGCCCCCTCATCTGAATGTGTGACCCCGCCCCCTCGTCTGAATGTGTGTGACCCCGCCCCCATCCGGTGTGACCCCACCCCCTCGTCTGAATGTGTGACCCCACCCTCATCCGGGTGTGACCCCACCCCCATCCGGGTGTGACCCCACCCCTCGTCTGTGTGTGACCCCCGCCCCTCATCTGGTGTGACCCCCGCCCCCTCGTCTGTGTGTGACCCCGCCCCCTCGTCTGTGTGTGACCCCGCCCCCTCGTCTGTGTGTGACCCCGCCCCCTCGTCTGTGTGTGACCCCGCCCCCTCGTCTGTGTGACCCCGCCCCCTCGTCTGTGTGTGACCCCGCCCCTCGTCTGTGTGTGACCCCGCCCCCTCGTCTGTGTGTGACCCCGCCCCCTCGTCTGGTGTGACCCCGCCCCCTCGTCTGTGTTGACCCCGCCCCTCGTCTGTGTGTGACCCCCCCCCTCTCTGTGTGACCCCGGCCCCTCGTCTGGATGTGACCCCGCCTCCTCGTCTGTGTGTGACCCCGCCCCATAGTCTGAATTGGACATGGAGGATGCTCCCCTATTCTTGATGTGTGTGGAGTAGACTGACATTCCTGTCAATAATGAGCCAGGTGCGCGCCTGTGTGCCTGTGCGTGTGTGCCCGTGTGTGTGTGTGCGTGCCCGTGTTTGTGTGTGCGTGCCCGTGTTTGTGTGTGCGTGTGTGTCGTGCCCGTGTGTGTGTGTGTGTGTGTGTGTGTGTGTGCGTGCCCGTGTGTGTGTGTGTGTGTGTGTGCGTGCCCGTGTGTGTGTGTGTGTGTGTGTCTTCCTTGGCTCTCCTGGCCCAGTTCAGTCAGTCTAAGCTGATGTATGGCTCAGACCTGTTGCTGACAGATTTCCCATCTCTCTGCACCATGAGGGGAATTTAAGGCTCACCTGGCATCCCACCTCTTCCTTCCTTTCTTCCTCCTGTCCCTCCCCTCTTCCCCCTCCGCTCTTCCCCCTGCTCTCCTGCCCCCCCCCAGGCTGTGAGGGGAACGAGTGGAAGTGTGAGGACGGCTCGTGCATTTCTCAGGACCTGGTGTGCAACGGCAAGAATGACTGCAGCGACGGCAGTGATGAGTCATCCTGCAGCCAGCGTGAGTGCCCCGCCCGCCCTGACCCCCCCGCCCTGACTCCGCCCCGCCCACCCTGACTCTGCCCCGCCCGCCCTGACTCTGCCCCGCCCGCCCTGACCCTGCCCTGACCGCTCCGCCCGCCCTGACCCCACCCTGCCTGCCCTGACCCCACCCTGACCCCTGACCCCACCCTGACGCCATACGCCCTGCCCTCCCCGGCCTGACCCCACCCCGCACCCTGCCCCGCGCCCAGTGTTGAACTGAGTTCCTGAGATTTAACTGGCTCAGTCTGTTTTACTAGATGTGCGTTTCTCTCTGCTCACTCTGCGCCTCCTCTGCTCCCTCTTCCTCCTCCTTCTCCTCCAGCCTCGGGCACCTGCACGGACTTCACCTTCAAGTGCCAGAGCGGCACCTGCGTGAACAAGGCCAACGCGGAGTGCAACCGGGAGAAGGACTGCGCCGACGGCTCCGACGAGCTGAACTGCGGTGAGCCCCCTCTCTCGCTCGCCGGCCTCAGGACTACATCTCCCAGAGTTCCCTGCCCCAGTCTCCCAATAATGTTAAACCGTGAACTGCGGTGAGCCCCCTCTCTCGCTCGCCGGCCTCAGGACTACATTTCCCAGAGTTCCCTGCCCCAGTCTCCCAATAATGTTAAACCGTGAACTGCGGTGAGCCCCCTCTCTCGCTCGCCGGCCTCAGAACTACGTTTCCCAGAATTCCCTGCCCCAGTCTCCCATTACTGTTAAACCGTGAACTGCGGTGAGCCCCCTCTCTCGCTCGCCAGCCTCAGGACTACATTTCCCAGAATTCCCTGCCCCAGTCTCCCATTACTGTTAAACCGTGAACTGCGGTGAGCCCCCTCTCTCGCTCGCCAGCCTCAGGACTACATTTCCCAGAGTTCCCTGCCCCAGTCTCCCAGTAATGTTAAACCGCGAACTGCGTCGGCTTCATTATTTTAAGCCTGCTGTGTGACTCAGGTATGCCCTGGGCTGTCCGGAAGGCTAAATCTAATTCCTGGAGTTTTTATTTTTAACACGGAGACAAGCGGCAGATTTGCTCTGATTAGGAGACAAGCTCCCCAGTGTTATTGAGGTGAATCAGTAGCTGTGTTGTACGCATTATCGTCATGTGGATGCTGGTAGAGAACCTTACCAACAGCAAAAGGAGTGATTTATTTTCCCTTAAACAGAGCATTTACAGGACAACCGCTGCTTTGCCAGAGCAGAACTCCACTGTGGCCCCCCCCCCCCCCCCGGGCCCTGATCTCGATGCTGCTGGGCCAGAGCAGAACTCCACTGCGGCCCCCCCGGGCCCTGATCTCGATGCTGCTGGGCCAGAGCAGAACTCCACCGTGGCCCCCCCCCGGGCCCTGATCTCGATGCTGCTGGGCCAGAGCAGAACTCCACCGTGGCCCCCCGGGCCCTGATCTCGATGCTGCTGGGCCAGAGCAGAACTCCACTGTGGCCCCCCGGGCCCTGATCTAGATGCTGCTGGGCCAGAGCAGAACTCCACTGTGGCCCCCCGGGCCCTAATCTCGATGCTGCAGAGCAGAACTCCACTGTGGCCCCCCGGGCCCTGATCTCGATGCTGCTGGGCCAGAGCAGAACTCCACTGTGGCCCCCCGGGCCCTAATCTCGATGCTGCAGAGCAGAACTCCACTGTGGCCCCCCGGGCCCTGATCTCGATGCTGCTGGGCCAGAGCAGAACTCCACTGTGGCCCCCGGGCCCTGATCTCGTGCTGCAGAGCAGAACTCCACTGTGCCCCCCCCCGGGCCCTGATCTCGATGCTGCTGGGCCAGAGCAGAACTCCACTGTGGCCCCCCCCCCGGGCCCTGAGCTCGATGCTGCTTTGCCAGAGCAGAACTCCACTGTGGCCCCCCGGCCCTGATCTCGATGCTGCTGGGCCAGAGCAGAACTCCACTGTGGCCCCCCGGGCCCTGATCTCGATGCTGCTGGGCCAGAGCAGAACTCCACCGTGGCCCCCCCGGGCCCTGATCTCGATGCTGCTGGGCCAGAGCAGAACTCCACTGTGGCCCCCGGGCCCTGATCTCGATGCTGCTGGGCCAGAGCAGAACTCCACTGTGGCCCCCCGGGCCCTGAGCTCGATGCTGCTTTGCCAGAGCAGAACTCCACTGTGGCCCCCCCGGGCCCTGATCTCGATGCTGCTGGGCCAGAGCAGAACTCCACTGTGCCCCCGGGCCCTGATCTCGATGCTGCAGAGCAGAACTCCACCGTGGCCCCCGGGCCCTGATCTCGATGCTGCTGGGCCAGAGCAGAACTCCACTGTGGCCCCCCCCCGGGCCCTGATCTCGATGCTGCTGGGCCAGAGCAGAACTCCACTGTGGCCCCCCGGGCCCTGATCTCGATGCTGCTGGGCCAGAGCAGAACTCCACTGTGGCCCCCCGGGCCCTGATCTCGATGCTGCTCGGCACTAAACTGACCGACTGAAGCAGTTCATTACGCAGTTCACGCCCCTCCCCTGGTTTCTGGGGTGTCAGGTAGTTGATATTAAAACAGAAAGCAGACGCTCAGCTCAGTGGGGGCTGTAGTTACCCCCCCCCGGGCCCCGCTTCATTCTCCCGCGGCTGCTGATTTGTTTTCGGCCGCTCGGGCTTGACAGCAGGCTCTCGATGCAGCGCGGAGGTTCAATAACCAATCTGAGTCTGATTTATTTATTTCTTCTGTCCTTCTCATCTCTCTTCCTCCTCACCACTCCGTCCTCTTTCTCCTCCTCCTCCTCCTCCTCCTCTTCCTCCTCTTCCTCCTCTCTCCCCCTCCCCCTCCTCCTCCTCCTCTTCCTCCCCTCCTCCTCCTCTCTCACCCTCCCCCTCCTCTTCCTGCTCCTCCTCCCCCTCCTCCTCCTCTCTCACCCTCCCCCTCCTCCTCCTCTTCCTCCTCCTCGCTCCAGACTGTGGCGTCAGGCCCTATAAGCACAACCGCATTGTGGGGGGCCAGAACGCGGACATCGGGGAGTGGCCCTGGCAGGTCAGCCTGCACTTCCTGACCAGCGGCCACGTCTGCGGCGCCTCCATCATCTCCAAGACCTGGCTGCTCTCCGCTGCTCACTGCTTCCAGCCCGGCAACCCCGAGTGAGTGCAGCTCTCCCTCTCTCCCTCCCTCTCTCTTTATCTCTCACTCGCTCTCTCTCTCTCCCTCCCTCTCATTCTCTCACTTTATCTCTCACTCTCTCCCTCACTCTCCCCCGAGTGAGTGCAGCTCTCTCTCTATCTATATCACTGTCTCTCTTCCTCTCCCCCTCTCTCTTTACTCTCTCACTCTCTCTCCCCCGAGTGAGTGCAGCTCTCACTCTCACACTCTTTCTTGCTCCTTCACCCTATCTCTCTCTCTCTCACTGCCTTGATCTCGCGCTTTGTCTTTCACTCTCACCTTCTTTCATGCGCTCTCCCTTACTCTCTTTCTCCCTCTCTTTCTCTATCCCTCTCTGATTCTTCCTTCCTTTGGGTCTGTCACTTCAGCTCTCAGCTTTTCTTCTGTCTGTCTCTCTCTCCGTCTCTCTCTCTGTTACTCATTCTGCTTCTCTCCCTCTTTCTGCCTCTTCTCTTTTTCTCCTTCTCTGTTTCTGCCGCTCTGTCTTTCCATTTCAATTTTAAATTTGTTTTATTGCTATGACAACAGCATATATTGGTTGATAAAGTACGTACATTAAACACACATTGATGAACACTCTGTACAATATCACAAAATAGAAAAAGCATACCAGAAACAAAGAGTATCTAATAAAAAAATGTACAGTGGTGTGTGCGTGTGTGCGTGCGTGTGTGCGTGTGCGTGTGTGCGTGCGTGAGGGTGTGTGTGTGCGTGTGTGAGTGTGCGTGTGCGCGTGCACGTATGTGTGCTGTACACACTTGATTTTTCCTCCCCTGTGACCACACCCTGGTTTTTTACCTGCTCACATTTTCCCTCCATTTTGATCAGTTTCTTTGCGGTGGGACTGCCGGAGTGAAAGGTCAGCGGCAACAATAATGGAGCCGACGGCACCGACTCAACTGCTCTCTGTTTATGTTCCATAAACGCTCCAGCGCCCGCCGGCCCGCCTGAGATCCCCGTGTTTGTGGAGTACAGTGAACTGGGGTCACCTAGTTTTTCTTTTTTATTTGTTTTGTATTTTTGGTCTCCTCTTCCTTTAATAAAGGCAGGCGGCGGTTTGGAGGCGATTTGGAGCTTTAGAATGAATGGGCGGAACGCTGGATGTTTGGTGTTTGCGTTTGGGTCCCCGTTCCCCGACGCGGTGCCAGTGTGAGGACGGGTGGGGGTCTGGGCTCGCTGGGCTCCTCTCTCCCCCTCTCTTCGGCGCGGACGGGCGGGCGAGATCGAAGCGCGCTCCGTGGCGTTTGGGGACGTTCCCACTCGCCGTTCCTGCCCGCGGAACACGGAACGTTTTCCGTCTCCGCTCTCCTTCCGCGTCGCCCGTCGCTGGGCCTAACCGCCATCTCCTGAGATCCCCCGCAGCCCCCCCTCAGACCTCGACGGCGGTTCTCTTCTTCTTTAAGGACCCCGCTTCCCCCCCCCAGCGGTGAAATCCTCAGTCCGTCTCTTTCATGTGCGCGGCGGTGTCATTCCCAGCGTCTGCCAGCAGGTGGCAGCACTTCCCCTGTTATGGAGTCATGGCGACGGCCCCGTCCTCTCAATCCGCTCCGAAGCTTCTCCCCTCCTCCCGGAGCGCGGTGCTGTACCCGCGGGGGGTAAATCGGGCGGGGGCTGGCGCGTACGCGGGATCAAACGCCCGTTTGTGTGAGGCCTGGGCGAGGACGCCGTCCGCGATGAACGCGCCTCTCAGACCGCGCTGTCTGTGAGTCCGTGGCCTCCGCCGCAGATTCTGCTAACGTTCACTCAGCGAATTGAGCGATGTTACACGCCAGAGTGGGCGGAGTTAGGGAACTGCCATTATGCCGTGTCATCAACCCCAGAGTGGGCGGAGTTAGGGAACTGCCATTATGCCGCCTCGTCAACCCCAGAGTGGGCGGAGTTAGGGAACTGCCGTTATGCCGCTTCATCAACCCCAGAGTGGGCGGAGTTAGGGAACTGCCATTATGCCATCATCAACCCCAGAGTGGGCGGAGTTAGGGAACTGCCATTATGCCGCTTCATCAACCCCAGAGTGGGCGGAGTTAGGGAACTGCCATTATGCCATCATCAACCCCAGAGTGGGCGGAGTTAGGGAACTGCCATTATGCCATCATCAACCCCAGAGTGGGCGGAGTTAGGGAACTTCCATTATGCTGCTTCATCAACCCCAGAGTGGGCGGAGTTAGGGAACTGCCATTATGCCTCATCAACCCCAGAGAGGGGGCGGAGTTAGGGAACTGCCATTATGCCTCATCAACCCCAGAGAGGGGGCGGAGTTAGGGAACCCTTATGCCTCATCAACCCAGAGTGGGCGGAGTTAGATTAATTGCTGTTTGTCGCAGACACAAGTGCAGTAGGTGCCATTATACAGGGTGGCGGACGTAGGTGGAACGCCCATTTTTGGTTTTGCGAAGCTTCGCGTCTCCAGGCTGTGCATCAGAGAGCGCGTGTCTGCAGCCCCAGCCTGCTGCCCTCGCTGCCCCTCTGCAGGGCCCTGTTTACTGGTATGCTGCCCTCGCTGCCCCTCTGCAGGGTCCTGTTTAGCGGTGAGAGATTTACCGTCCCGGGGCAGCGGGCGCTGAAACGCGGCGCGCTCGCCCAGCCGAGAGCGATGAGGGGATAATGGATCTGATTGGAGGATAAAAGGACATCCATATTTATGGGATGGGCGCATTACCGTCCTTCCCTCTCGTCTGGCTCTCTCCCCGTTTTAAAAAAATCCGCAGCACAATGGCTGCCCCCCGCGCCCCCCCGCTCCGTCCTCATTAGCATCGGAGACGCCGAATCTGCGCTATTCACGGCCCCCGGTTTAGAATTCCGAGGAGCGTTTTTGCGAGAGCGAGAGCGAGAGCGAGAGCGAGAGCGGTCTCCGGCTCCTCGGCTGCCCGTTTCCCAGCAGCCCCAGCAATTAGGCGCGTTTATGCTAATTGGCTGTCGTACCGGCCTGTTCCCAGAGAAGAGCGGGAAAAAAGCGTCCGATTAAAAAAAAAAAAAAAAACCAGACTGGGCTTATGCATGCTACGGAAATCGCTGTCCTGACGGGTAGGAGCACCCTGACGGGTAGGAGCACCCTGACGCAGTGTCATTACGGCGCTACGCTGCGTTCCTCACTCGCAGACGCTCTTATCCGCAGCGACGTAGCGCAGAGCGACGTAGCGCAGAGCGACGTAGCGTAGAGCGCCAGAACGCGTTCGCTTCGGGCGCACGAAAGCGCGATTATCTCCGACAGCGTAACGCCCTCTCTCACTGTCCGTTACTGTGTTCTTTCTGGAATACGCTTCTGTTGTCATAGCAGTGAAACACGCATCCTCTCCCCCCCCCCCCCTGCAGCTACCACGACCCACAGAACTGGCAGACGTACAGCGGCATGCACGACCAGTTCACCCAGGACGGCGTGCAGATGCGCAAGCTGAAGACCATCATCAACAGCCCCGACTACAACCAGATGACCTTCGACTACGACATCGCCCTGCTGGAGCTGGCCGAGCCGCTGGAGTTCACCAACACCATCCACCCCATCTGCCTGCCCGACCGCACCCACGTCTTCCCCCCCGGCCTGCCCTGCTGGGTGACGGGCTGGGGCACCTTACGGGAGGGAGGTGGGCGTCGCCCAAACGCCGTGGTCGCCGATGTCCCGCCCCCCCCTCCGAACCCCGCCCCCCATCGCCGTGTCTCCCCCTCCCACACTCCACCACCCTTGTTCCTTTTATTACATTGTCTTGTCTTTTCTGGGGCCTGTTTTTCTCTTCTCTCTGTGTGTGTGTGTGTGTGTGTGTGTTTATTTCTTTTCTGGCATATCTTTCTAGTTGTGTGTTGCTGCCAAGAATTTTGAGCATTCAGTTTAAGTATAAGCTTTGTATTTATATATTGTTGTTATTATTAACAATAATAATAGTAATAATAATGATGATGATGATGATGATGACGACGATAATAGTAATAATAATAATGCTTGTAGTAGTAGTGTTGTTCAGTGGAATCCTCACTACATCATCGTGCTGAGATTGGCGTCTGGGTGCCATCTTGTCTGCCGGGCACCTCTCTTTAGCATAGCCTCTGCCCATCCCCCTCGCACCCTCTCCATCTTTCTCCGGCTTGGGCTGTAAGGATGGAGGAGAGGCTGTGGAGGTCAGCTCCTGCACCCCCTCTGCCCGCTGTCTGAGCTCTGCAGCCTGTGCCGGGCTTAGAGTGCCCTCTGTGATCTCCTCGTGCACCCTCCCTCCATCCTCTTCTCCTCCTCTATCGTCTGTCTCCATTACCAGCCTCCCTCAGCCTGTCCCTCACCCTCCTCTCCTCTGCATCCCTGTTGATGGCTCATCCCTCTCTCTCTTCCCCCTATCTCCTCTCTCTCCACTTTTATCCCCTCTATCCCTCTCTCCTCCTCATCCCCCTCTTCCCCCTATCCCTCTCTCTCCCTCCATCCCTCTCCTCCCTCCTCCCTCTCCTCCTCCTCTATCCCCTCTCTCTCCCTCTCTCCCCTCTCTCTCCCCCTGCTCAGGCCGGACGGCGCGCATCCTGCAGAAGGCGGAGGTGAAGATCATTAATGACACGGTGTGCAACGTGGTGACGGAGGGCCAGGTCACGTCACGCATGCTGTGCAGCGGCTTCCTGGCCGGGGGGGTGGACGCGTGCCAGGTGAGGGGCGCATCGCCGCGGAAACGCTCCGCACGGGAGGGGGGGGGGTACCCTCCCCGATTTTGTCATGAGCACTTTGGGTTCTCTTGCTCATTGTTGTTTCTTCTTCTCCCCCCTTTCTCTCTCTCCCTCCCTCCCTCTCTCTCTCTTCCTCCCCCCCCTCTCTTCTCCCCCCCCCACAGGGAGACTCGGGGGGGCCCCTGGTGTGCCGGGAGGAGTCGGGGAAGTGGTTCCAGGCTGGGATAGTCAGCTGGGGCGAGGGCTGCGCCCGTAGGAACAAGCCGGGGGTGTACAGCCGCGTCACCAAACTGCGGGACTGGATCCGGGCCACCACCGGCGTGTAGAGCGGGGCCCGGCCCACCGGGTCACAGCCGAATATGGGGGAGGGACCGGGGAGGGAATTTAACAGATTTTTATACATGGGGGGGAGGCGGCGGGGGGGGACATGCTGCCAAAGATTCACTGTGAACTGGCTGAGGAAGAGAAGAGAGAGAGAGAGAGAGAGAGAGAGAGAGAGCCCTGCCGTCACCAGCCCGAGAGGGTCCAGCATTGGACATATCACTAATCAGTCCGCATACCAGCTCTCCAGATAATCATTACTCAGTGCTTCGGGGCCTTGGGACCTGAGGTGTGCACGCTGAAAGAATGCTGTGCACTCTGCAGAAAGCAGTGCCTCCGCACCATTCAGGCATCTTTGCGTTCCTGGATCTCCAAAGTATTCCGACCCAGAGCATTCCGGCTATGATTTCTTAACGTGGAAAAATACAGGAAAACATTTTTTCGCCAGCGTTGTTTTGGGAGGTATGAACATATCTACAAGTTACTGTATTTTTGTCAAACTTTTGCGGCAGTAATGCTGGTGTGTGTTTTTGTTTTGTTTGTTTTTAAATTCTGTTTGGGGTGGCTGTACCACTACATGTAAATGATGGTGAATACTGAGGATGACGAGGCGTTGTGGACATGGGTCATGAGTCACATCCGCGTGGGACAAACGCACATCTAACTGCACAGGAAGTCACGGCGTCAACGTCCGCCATCAGTTTTTTTTTTTTGGGAGGGGGGAAGGGGGGTCATTTTGAACACATTCAGTCGACAGCCAAATTTAAATGTAAATATTTTCGGTTTTGTTTCCTATTATTTTAATGTCTCTTGTGGCCTCTAAAGTATTGAGCGATGTACCACAGTCTTGAATTATTTATGAGTGACCAAAGTACTTTTGGCAAAATGGGTTTGAATCCAAACTTTTTAAACTTGAGGGGACCCTAACATTATCCAGCTGACCAGGAATTTATGCTGAGATCTTTTTCTTCTCTCTCCATATTTTAATATTTTCTGCTGTGGCCTATGTCCGCTGATATTTTTCACACTTCAGTAAACGTATATTGTGCATTTTTCACTGTTTAAGTCCAAAAACCCCAACAGACATTTATTCCCCCAACATTTTTTTCAAGATTCAAAGGATGCCTCTGCTAGCATTGACACCCAACCTGGAAGTTTTGTTGAGACTGGGGTGCAGCGTCAGTCCGGCCGGGGTGCGGTTGTTGAAGTGTGGGGGGGCTTTGTGGGGGTGCGAAGCCGAGGGGCAGCTGTGGATCTTCCTGTCCAATGAGAGCCCACCCCCAACCCCCACCCCCACTCACCCCCACCCTGACAAGACGGTGAGCTGCGGGGGCCTCTTCACTGAAGCTGTTAGCCGGAGACGCTAAACTGAAGGCTATTCCCATCCGCGGCCATCTTTGTTGCGTTGGTACGCTGTCGAGTTCTCCTGAAATCCTCCTCTCTCCAAACCCTTCAGACTTTTCTCCGAGGTCCTCTGTTCCACCCCCTGCCTCCTCTCACACAGTAAATCCGGCAGCCATTTTAGGTGAACAGCGCTCAGTTTTTTTGTTTAATAAAAAATCAGTAACAAAAGATCCCTGTAACACGTGGAAGATGGCTCAAGGTTGGGATCTGGGCCACACACTCCGTACAGCTGGGCAAGTCCGTGGGTCTCAGTGTGCTTTAGCCAATGGGTTGGGGACTGCTTCTGAGGGTCTGGGTCCTGTAAATATTGATTTTGATGTACAAATATTTTATTGAATTGTGGTACACTGGTATAAAGTTTTTATTGGATCATGGCAATAGTTAAAATATTTGCTTTTGTATGTGTTTGTATGTGAAATATTTTTATAACAAAGATCTATGTGAAATGCACAATAAACTAGCTTTATTCGAATCGATGTCGTGTTAAATCGGTTTCACACTACATTACAGGCATGTGGCAGACGCTCTTATCCAGAGCGACGTACAACAAAGTGTACAACCATAACCACGTTTCCTGCGTCACCTGCCCCATACCTGCAGTCGTTCACGTTCGGTGTTCAGCAGCAAGGGCTTCTGGGAGTAAATCAACAGTTGTTGTTTTAAATGTGCTTTACAAAGTTTAATTACTTATTGACAGAAACAACAATGACAAAATGTCGCATCGTACCTTCCTCTATCTGTACAAGTTCTCAGTCACATAAAATATAGTTGGTGGCTTCTGGTAGTTCATTCACCCGCGGAGAAATGTTTGCATCTCGTCTGTCTGCATCAGAACGCAGACGACGCCTGGGGAACAGGCACATCAGTAAAGACATTTTGTGTTCTGTCCCCCAAGGCGCCACGGAAGCACACGAACGACGCATCAAGTCAATCAACCCAGAAAGAAGTTTATCTGAAATGGATTTATTTAAATATAAATATGTGTACAAAGTTACAAGCAACAATAGCTCCTTTTTTTTTTTTAGCAAATAAAAATCTTAATACATTATTTTTAAAAAAAGAAAATGGCAATTAGTGTTGTGTTCCGGATCCTTCTTCCTCTCTGCTTTCGGTGATGGACAAACGGAGCGAGGGAGAAATGGTAAACCAAAGAAATCAATCGAGATAATATATATTTATATATGTCATAAAAAGATGCTATACAATAGAGCAGCTTACACGCTGTACATTAAGGCTTATATAAAATATAAAAATAAAACGAGCAATGCTTTTCTTCCACTTCTCGCTGCGTGACGTTCTGGCCCAATCGGGTGGACTGGGGAACGGATTTGAGGAGAACGGCAGCACACACAGTTCATTTTCGAACCCGTATCCATCCGGGTCCGAGTTTTAAAAAAACACACAAAATCTCTCGCGCTGCAAACGGACATGAACGAAAGTCGAATTATTTCACTTGTAGACACATCATCTGCATGCAACGGATAGAACGTAACTTTTGTTTTTCCCTTTGTACAGGTGATCCAGTGTTCCTGGGTAGTACAGTGTCTTGTAAAGGTGTCGAAGAAACCCGATTCTTCTGGAAATGGAGCACTGATCGTGTGTTAATTACCTAGCTACAGGATGAGGAACCCTGGCATGTCCCCACCTCAGAACAACCTTCTGGCAAGATAGCAACCCTGTAACAAAATGGCCAGGAACAGTACTATTTTCTCTTGTTTTTTGTTTTGTTTTTTTTTTCTAGATTACATCTTTTGAAGGCCTGTTTGGCTGCTGAAATTAACACACTGTATGTATCCTAAAATACATTGAGGTCAGAGGTCACCACCACTGCCCCCCTCTCCCTGCAAGTGTGCCCCGCCCTCTTTTGGTATCAACTTCCACTTTTGCTCGGCATCAAAGAAAGCAAACGATAAATGCGAAGTCGAGAGCAAGTTCGAAAGATGCCAACTGCCACTCTCTGACCTCTTGTCATTTCACTCGTTTTTTTTTTTTTCAGTCCCCTCCTTGAGTTGCCTGCTCTGATCTTTCAGGCTAACGATGTCAGAAAACTTCTTCAAAGTATAAATATGTCCTTCAGACTTCTCCCCAACTGATTTGGGCAGGCCGTACTGATTATTATTTTCATTTTTTTTTTTGTTTTTCCATTTGGCAAATCCCAGCGAATGTCGCTTGGCTGCCCTTCCTGACTGACGGTCTCTCTCATCACAGCTTGTTTCCAGGCTTTCCGTGCAGCTCAGTCCGTTTGTACCGGAGAGAGACACAAATGTGCTTAGGTTTCCTTCGCATGCCGACAAACACCAAACAACCACAATGTTTTTTCTTTTTTTTTGTCTGCATTTGTTTTTTAAAAATCCTCTTCCCTGGATATGTGTCCTTGAATCCAGATTGTCACCCAAGTTCTTGGGCCTCGTACAGACACGAGACAAAAGTCTCTGAATCAATCCAGAAAAAAGTAGAAAATGGCTTCGATGGGGATAATGCAAATTTTTTAAAATCAATTACACACCTTTCAAGGGAAGGAACACCAGGCAATGCACCTCATTGAGGACAATGGTTCTGATTCGGGCCTCTTGAGTGACGTGTCACGAATGAAGGCTTCATCTGATCAAGAGCACGCAAGACCGATTCAACAACAACACGACAATAAATTAAGAACGATTATCCCCCTTTTTCTTGGACCATGAGCATCCGGCATCTCCCCCCCTCCAAAGTGAACGGCCTCTGTCAGAGGGGTGACGTTCGCAGGAGCCTGCCGCCTGTCCTTCCTTTTTCCTTCTATTTATTTTTGATGTTTTTTGTGGCGGGGGGAGAGGACGTGCCAGGCTTTGCGCCGGACGCCTTTCGGCCCTCCGGGGGGCGGGGGTGCCGCGGGGCCCCCCCAGGTCAAACGTGCGTCTGCATGCGCTGGGTGGAGGGCCGGCCGTAGTCGGACTGCTGGGACGAGACCTGGGAGGAGGCGTAGGAGAAGCGGGAGGAGCCGGACACCTTGCTGGCCTGGTCCGAGTGGTCGTAGGCCTCCACCTTCTCGTAGGCGGCGGGCTTGACGTAGCTGGTGAAGGCGCGGCCGTAGGTGGCGGGCAGGTAGGCGGAGCTTCCGTAGAGGGCCTCTGAAGGGTAGGCGCCCTGCGGCTGGTTCTGCTGCTGCTGCTGCTGCTGGAGCTGGAGCTGCTGCTGCTGCTGCTGCTGCTGCTCGTAGCTGGAGCGCCCCCCGGTGGTGGTGGCGTAGCGGTGCGAGAAGTCGTAGATGCGCGGCTGGGCGGCGGCGGCGGCGGCGGCGTGCTGGCCGTACAGCGGGCTGGGAGAGGGCAGCTGGGACGGCGTGTAGACGGGGCGCGGGTTGGGCACGTACTCCGAGAAGCCGCTTCGGATGTGGCGGTCCTCGTGCGCGCGCACGTTGTAGTAGCCGTTGGTGGGGTCCTGGGGAGGAGGAGGAGGAGGAGGAGGAAGAGGAGGCATTACAAAATGAGTTTACGCTCGTTTACGTCAGGGCCGTCCGTGGACACACTCTTACTCAGAGCAACTTGCACATCTTACGCATTTTAACACACAATCCAGTCACACACCTGGATTCGTACCACAGCGATTCAGGTTAAGCGCTGTGGGTAAGTGTGCAACGGCAGTGTCCCTCTGGAGCAGCCCGGCTCCTGGCCGTTACGGCCGGCTCCTGGCACGCAAGCGTACCGTGCTGAGTGAGGAAGCTCGGCATGCTGAATAACAGACTACGAGAGGGAGGAGCCAGCTCTCATGATTAACAATAAAAGGCCGACTATTATTATTATTCTCTGTTCTGAGACGTGCGAAAGGGATTCGTTGTAGTCCGGGCTGTCTTCAGAAAAATAATGAAACGCAGGCGTGCTCCGCTCGCCATTGCGTGCGTCACGAATGGCACCGCGGTTTCTACAGCCTGCGTTTCGCTTCGTTTCTACATTACATTACAGGCATTTAGCAGACGCTCTTATCCAGAGCGACTTACACAACTTTTTTTTTACATAGCATTTTACGTTGTATCCATTTATACAGCTGGATATATACTGAAGCAATTCAGGTTAAGCACCTTGTTCAAGGGTACAACGGCAGTGTCCGAACCTGCGACCTTTCGGTTTCAAGCCCAGTTCCTTACCCCCCTGTGCTACACTTGCCAGATGTGGACACTTTTGCTTTAGGTAGCTGTTTTCCAGGGACAGAAATAAAATCCTCCTTAGCAGTTGAGCCAGTCCAAGTTTTAATTTTTTAGGAGATCACTGCATCGATCAGAAGCCACCAGCTTTGCTAGCGGTATGCTAACTTTCGCACGTTAGGACCTGGACTGGATCGATCCGCTGTGTGTGTGTGTGTTTGTTTATACAGGGTAGGTTGACTAAGCATGCATGTTCTTTAGCAGCTATGTTCTGTGAATGCTGCCCCCACCCCCACCCCCCCTAAAGTAGCCCAACCTGCATGTCTTTGGAGTGTTCGGAGTGCCCCACCTCCATCTCTGGTGGGTTTCAGGCCTTACCTTCAGGTCAGAGCGCTCATCTTCCTCTTCCTCCAGGAGGTCGCTGTGCTCTGTACGGGACGTCCCAGGAGACTCACTGCTGTTGGGAGCCTGGGGGGGGGGGTAAGAGACCTGTCAGTCATATCAAGCCACGCCCCCTTCAAATGATAATGACCACATAAATAAATGTAATGTAAATGTAATGTCATCAGACACTTTTACCCAAAGCGACGTACAAAAGTGCATTTCATGGTCATGGACAACTACAACACAGGTTCAGTAAGGCACGGTACTCATTTCGTACAGCTATTTCTAGCCAAGGACACAGTTTCAGTTCACACAGTGAACACTATTCAGACCTAACTTATGCCAAGCCAAACTAGGGAGAAGAACAAGCTACAATATTAGGACAAATACAAATGACCAAAAAGTGCTGGAATGGTGTGTACATGGTAAATGGTAAATGGACTGCATTTATATAGCGCTTTTATCCAAAGCGCTTTACAATTGATGCCTCTCATTCGCCAGAGCAGTTAGGGGTTAGGTGTCTTGCTCAAGGACACTTCGACATGCCCAGTGCGGGGTACATGTAACAGTACAATCTGTACGATAAGAAAAGGAAGGCCAGTTCTTTACCATCGGCTCCTTCACGTCCTCCTCGTCATCATTTCCCCGGGTGGCGTTGTGGTCGCTGTGCACGATTTGGACTCTGATGTCACTTTTAGAGAGACGCGTAACTTTTTTACCTGTGGGGGGGGAAGGGGAAGGGGGGAGGGGGGGATAAGAAACACAAGTTAGTTTAATGAGAGAGAGAGAGAGAAAAAATCACAATCAGGCACTTTTGGACAGCGGTGGCTGAGTGCTGTAGTCACATGACCGGGTGTGAACGCACTGTTACTCAAGAGCCCAGGCCAGCCGCAGTGTCTGTGGGCTTTTCTTTCTTTTCTTTTCTTTTTTCGTTTTTGTTTGTGGTTTCTTTTTTAGTCAGCAGCCGACGCCGGCCTTTAAAAGCAGGTGTGGACTCTGCGGCTAATTGATGACAAAGCAGTCGCTTAACTAACGCGCTGCGCAGAAAACCAATAAACACCGCGGCCCCCCAGGACTGGAACCCGCCTTTCCCCATTTTAGCGGCTTTAAGCAGATGTGCTCTTACCCAAAACACCGCTCGCTGGATTCCCAAATGGGAGCCTGCTGCTGTACCCTTGAGCAAGGTAATTAACCTGATTTGATTAGGAAAACACCCAGCTGAGTAAATGGGTAATGTGCTTTGCGCATGTTTTTTCTTTCTTTTAAACGCAGGCTATGTACCCACGCTGGATAAGGTCGTTTTATTAAGCACGTACGCAATGTTACTCGACTTGAAGGATGACCTACGTAAATACCCAACTGTGAACTACAGGACCCATGACCCCTTTCGCCCCAGCCTCACCTTTCCCAGAATTCCTGCAGCAGAAGGAGACCAAGGCGATGACGCAGATGAGGAGGACGCAGCCGCCGCCCACCGCAGCCCCGACGATGATCAGCACGGGGAGGGCCTCTGTGGGGGGGGGGGGGGGGTGGTGAGTTTCAGTCGGACATTGAGAGTGTAGCCAAGGCCCGCAGCGAGCTAGCCTCTCGCTTCCCCAAAACCGTACCCCGTAAACCTCACTCGTGTTAACGATTCCACCTGCAGTGCGCCGGAACTCAAACGCCCCCCTCCCCCCTCCCCACCGGGTCCCGCACCCTCGCGCCTGCGTCTGATCTCTCCCGAGGCAGGGTGGCGAGGCCTGACGCTCGGGAACAGCGTCCGACGCCGGCCTGATCAGAGATTCGGGGGGATGAGCGCCGCCCGTCTCCGCGAAGACGGCCGCGAGACGTCTGACGCACATTGTCGGTGAGGACCCTGATTTCGGCGTGTCCTGTAACGAAGGCTGAAAGGAGCCTGACGCTGGCCTTGTTCAAGCGTCGGCGGGGCGGATCGAAGCCCCCCTCAGCCGCCCAGGACGTGGCACGCGGCCGAGTTTTGATACACCTGTATTTTATTTATTTATTTATTTTTGATTAATTTCAGCGGCTGATCGATATCCATAATGGGCCCTATGTATTAATTAAGGCTACCATCTACTGATTAGCTTATATTGATTGCAAATACATAATTAAGATGACAGCGAGATTTGAAGTTTGCTAGACCCATTCCGCCCTCCTGCCAGCTGCACTGATTGAAATTACACCCCCCCCCCCGCCCCCGCCCCCGCCCCCCCCGGCCCCTGCTCTGATGTTGTTCCAGGCTGCTCTTAGAGGAGCTGGAGGGTGTCCAGAAGGGCCCAGGCCCAGCCCACCTTGCTCGGTGAGGGTGACGAGCGCAGAGCCCGTGCCGAAGCGGTTCCAGGCGGTGCAGTTGTAGCGCAGCTGGAAGTCCTGGGCCAGCGTCTCGGCCAGGACGAGCGAGGAGACCACGCCCCGCTCGCTCGCCACCGTCTGCACCGTGAACCGCCCCGAGGACCCGCTCGCCAGGCTCACGTCCCCGAACGTCCACACCTGCAGGGAGAGAGGGAGAGGGAGAGAGAGAGAGAGGGAGGGAGAGAGAGAGAGAGAGACAGAGAGAGAGAGTGTGAGTGGGGTGAGCGGGGTGACTCATTTTTAGGTGACTCTGTGCCCGGCAGCAGCGGTCGGGTGGTGACCATGCGTGACCGTGACCGAGCCGCCATCGCAGCAGAACCGAAAGTCAGCCGTCCCCCCCAGGGGTTAAAAAGCTCTGATCCCATCAAACAGAATCCTCCAGACGTTTGGTTACTCACCACCCACCCCCCCCCCCACACCCCCGCCCCCCTTCCCTCTCCCTTCCTCCTCTTGGCTGGCTGATACGAAAACCGGTCACGTCAACCGCAGCCTCCAGCTCCAGCCGGGGAGGTTAAGGAAACTTATTTTCTCAGTTTAAGGCTGTTCTCGGGGGTTTTTTTATTTGTTATTTTTTTCCCTCTTCGATGTCTGGCTGCTCTCCTGCGCAGACCTTAATGATCCTCTCACGGCACTCTGGTGCGAGGAGGTCACACCAGACCTTATCGAGGATCCTGATTGGCCGTTAATTGAAAGGGGGTGGGGGTGGTTGGAGGTTTGAGGGGCGGGGGGGGTTAGGGGGGGGCAGAAGGCGAGGGCCCCAGACGGCCACGCCCACCTTGCCACGTCTTCGATCAGGCGGCGGCGGGCGAGGGGCGGCAGGCCCGGAGGGCGGGGAGCGTGGCATCGCTCGGGCGGAATGGCGAGAGGAGCGCCGCTCGCTCGCCCGCCCGCTCGCCCGCCCACGCCAGCCCGCCCGCTCGCCCGCCCACGCCAGCCTGGGGAGGAGGAGGAGGAGGAGGCCGGCAGACGGAGAGAGAGAGAGAGAGAGAGAGATTGACTCACGATCTTATCGGGAGGGGGGCTGCTGCCCACCAGGCACTCCAGCTTGCCCTTGGAGTTCTTCACTGCGTGCTGCGTGGCGTCGGCCGTGAGGATGGGCGGCCCTGGAGAGAGAGAGAGAGAGAGAGAGAGAGGAGGGAGGGGAGGGGAGAGGGAGGGAGGGAGGAGAGGGAGGAGAGAGAGGAGGAGGGAGGGAGAGGGGAGGGAGGAGAGAGAGAGAGAGAGAGAGAGGAGGAGGAGGAGGGGGGAGGGAGAGAGGGAGAGAGAGAGAGAGAGGGAGGGAGGAGAGGAGGAGGAGAGGAGGAGAGGGAGGGGAGAGAGGGAGGAGGAGGAGAGAGAGAGGAGGGAGGAGGAGGAGAGAGGAGGGGAGAGGAGGAGGAGAGAGGGGGAGGGAGGGAGAGGAGAGAGAGAGAGAGAGGGGGAGGGAGAGAAGGAGAGAGGAGGGGAGAGAGAGAGAGGGAGGGGAGGAGGGGAGAGAGAGGAGAGAGAGAGGGGGAGAGGGAGAGAGAGGGGTAGAGGAGGGAGGAGGAGAGAGGGGAGGGAGAGAGAGAGGGACAGGAGGGAGCAGTCTCACACAGGCATACACACAGGGTCTGCATCAGGTACACGACAGCCGAGTAGCCTGCGATTCTGGGCACGAGGGACCTACACAGTATTAGCAGCTGCTTTAATGCTGTGGCTGATCTGTGTACACAGGAACACACACATACATGCCTGCGTCGGCACACACCACACACACAGACTGCTGTCACACACAACACAACACACACACATGCACAGCACACACACACACACACACACACTGTGCTCACACACACACACACACACACACACACACACTGGCTACACACACACAACACCACACACACACACACACGCCACACACACACACACACACACACACGCACACACACACACACACGCACACACACACACACACACACGCACACACTCCCACCACACTGAAGTGACTCCCCTACGCACACGCACCACGTGGCCTTGCAGTGTAGGTCGCCCCCTCGCCTGCGCCTTCACTGACAGCGAGTGGTCCCATTTCTCGAGCACCTCCGGTGGCGAGGCCTGCAGGTGTAGTCCCAGCTGAGCACCTGGGTGGAGGAGCCACACGTGTTCATTACTGAGCACCTGGAGTGGGAGGAGCCACAGTGTCAATTACTGAGCACCTGGAGTGGGAGGAGCCACAGTGTCAATTACTGAGCACCTGGAGTGGGAGGAGCCACAGTGTCAATTACTGAGCACCTGGAGTGGGAGGAGCCACACTGTTCGCATTACTGAGCACCTGGAGTGGGAGGAGCCACACTGTTTCCATTACTGAGCACCTGGAGTGGGAGGAGCCACACTGTGTCAATTACTGAGCACCTGGAGTGGGAGGAGCCACACTGTTCCCATTACTGAGCACCTGGAGTGGGAGGAGCCACACTGTTTCCATTACTGAGCACCTGGAGTGGGAGGAGCCACACTGTTTGCATTACTGAGCACCTGGAGTGGCAGGGGCCACACTGTTCCCATTACTGAGCACCTGGAGTGGGAGGAGCCACACTGTCACAGCCACCACAGTCACAAGGGAAGACACAGCCATCTCCATGGTAATTACAAACCCTGCCCCCCCCCCCCCCGCTCGCTCACTCGTGCCAAAGGGGATTCCGCCTCCCTGTGCCATTCACAAGCCACTCAACACCAACGCGAGCACTCCAATCAGGTCCAGTGATGCTCTTCCTGCTTCTCCATCGTTGCTTCAGGAACATTTGTCTGGGGCAGCGACTGCCAAACTTTCAGGACCCGATTGTGCTTTTGCAAGCTGACCATGAGTATCTAGTGTGCTTACTGTAGACATTTACAGCAATCAAATTAACTTTCTTTTTTTTTACTGCGGTAGCTACAAAGCACATGGTGCTGTTTAGATATTTGAAGGAAACTTTATAATTTCATATTTGAGAGGCAAGGCTGCAGGGGGCGGGACTTACCACGCTGGAGCCCTGTTTGGTCCAGGCCAGGGTGAGTGGCGGGTTCCCCGTCCAGGAGCAGGTGAAGGCCGCGTCCATGCCGATGTCCACCACCATGGGCTTGGGCTCCGACAGCAGCCTGGGTCCGACTGTGGGGTGACACGGCGAGGCACAGCCAATCAGCACGCAGCCCCTTACACGTTACGTCACCCGTGTGGGCGCCACAGGAAAGGGGGGTCTGAGGGGGGTGTCTGAGGGGGTGTCTGTATTCTGCTCAAATCCTTATATGATCCAATACTTATATACTTAAATACTTTAGGTGTTACCCCTGTGCATCACCGAGAATTTTCAGTGAAAGTTAAACTAAACCAAAATACTTAATCTCACCTACAAATAATTTTATTTGTAACACAGGTGAGTGTTCTCAGGAACGTTGCTGGTGTCGAAGGATTAAAGCATTTTTTAAACGGTCTGCTTCTGACGCGGTGGCCGGTGCATTGCTGAGTCAGGAGCCCGGAGTGTCCGCACTTACACTGAACGTCCACCAGGGTGCTGACGTTGGTGCTCCCCACGGAGTTGGACACTTCGCAGGACACGGGGTCGGTGAAGTAGGAGTGGTCCACCGTCACCTCCAGGCTGTCCCCGTTGGCTTCCGAGATCGGGACCCCGCCCTTGGACCACCTGTTCCACCGGGAGGGGGGGACAGGAAGTCACGTGATGAGGGTGAAAAAAGCAAAAAAATAAAAACCTACGAGTCTGGTGCGCCCTCCCCCCTCCAGCGCCATAAAGCATGACTGTTCCCGGCACTGCCTCCCCACCCAAGCGTGAGGCTCATTACCGCTAAATAAATGGAAAATGGAGGAGCTCTGAGGAGCGAGGAGGAGGAGCGAGGAGGAGCTCTGAGGAGCTGTGAGAGGCGGCGGCTCCGGGCCGATGAGGAGGCGGAGCTTGATTACCTGTACCCAGTGATTTCGGGGTTGGCCGACGCGGAGCAGATGAACAGGACCTTGGCTCCCTCCAAGACCGTCTGCGGCTGGACCGACAGGGTGACCGCGGGGGGGTCTGTAAACCGGGGAGGGGGGGGATTAGGTTAGTATCCCGCGTTCAGCATATTGAGGCACTCGGTGTTCAGCATAATGAGGTGTTCAGCATATTGAAGCGCTCTGTGTTCAGCATATTGAGGTGTTCAGCATATTGAAGCGCTCTGTGTTCAGCATATTGAGGTGTTCAGCATATTGAAGCGCTGGGTGTTCAGCATATTGAGGTGTTCAGCATATTGAGGTGTTCAGCATATTGAGGCGCTCTGTGTTCAGCGTTCGCGGCAGCCGGGCCTAAATCACAGCGCGGCGCGCGGCGTCTTCCCTTCCCGCCAACTTAACATCCGGAGCCGCTGAGAAACGGGGACGCTTCGGAGAGCTAGCCGAGCGCACGGGGTCCCTGGCTGGCGGTACAGCGCCCCCTGGAGGAAGCCCCCCAACCCAGGGAGGCAGCCCCCCCCCCCCCCCCACCCCCTCAGAGGACCCCCCCTCCCCAGAGGACCCCCCGGGCCGTACTCACGCTGGACGTTGATGGAGACGGAGGTCTGGCGGCCGGCCGGGGCGGCAGGGTTCACCACGCGGCAGGTGTAGGTGCGCCCCGAGTCCCGGTCCTCGGGCACGATGGGGAGCATGCTCACGGCCGACTCCCTCTTCCCGTCCTCCATCAGAGTCTGGCACAGAGAGGAGAACACAGCGCCCCCCTCTGTTAGTCCTCCGGTACTGCAAGCGGCTGTTTCCACTGCTGTTAGCGCTTAACACGTCCAGTCCAACCGAAGCAGACCGCAACAATAAGGTTAGGCCTTCTAACAGGAGAAGGTCCTGTCGAAAGTGTTCACCCGAGAGCACTGAGCACACAGAACTGAGAATCATCCACAAAAAAAAAGACAAATGGAAAAGGGGCGTGGCTCCGATGGGGTCTACAGGGCTGTGATTGGAGAATGACACTTCAGCGGACCGCAGACTGAGCGGATGCACCTTCAGCTGTCAATCACTGACAGACAGCCACGCTCACCAGATTCAGAAAAACACTCAAAGGAGGAAGAAAAAAAACGGTCTTTTAAAAGTGCAGCCAAAGTGGGACTGGCGAAATCTCCCATTAGTACTCAGGGGCACCGTCGCAGACGCAGCAGCTACACGCATGAATAGTCATTAGCGCGTTAAGACACGGCCCCCGTTACCAACACAAATCCTTCGCTTCCTGAAAATGATAAATGTGGCGAATGAAAAGCAGTGTTCCATTAATGAACTGAGAGAGTCCCGAAGAGAAACGACACACAGGGCTCTGTGGTGTTATTCAAAATACACACACACACACACACACACACACACACTGAGGCTCGACTTGGAATTAAATTATTGGGCAGAAACCATAATTGTGAAAATTGATTTTCCTTTCCCCCGTTCTCCTTCTGAATTGTCATGAAAGCCGAAGCGGACGCGGCAGTTAAACGCTCGCTATCTGATGTGTGACGTCTGGCCCATTGTGCCCTTCCACGACGGGAGCGGGCAGTCGATGGGACGCCTTGTTTATAGCCGGGGGCCTTTTAAAAAAAATAAATAAATAAAAAAAGCCACGGACGTCAATTCATTGTTTGGGGGGAAATCGATAGAGCTAAGTGAGGAAATGTGTAGATTTGAAAGATATTGCCCGGTGTCACAAAATGACAATAAGCAGCAACGGCAGACGCTGCTTCCATATCTCCGCAGCACGCCAGAGGAGGGAAGCTGCCCGCGAAATGAAGGGTGAACTGGAATCGATGAGTGTGTGTGTGTGCGTGTGTGTGTACTGTGTGTTAGTGGGTCGGTGGAGGGGTACCATTTTTACGGTAAATCGAGTCCCATCATTCCAAAACACCCTGGTCTCTTCCCTTTTCTCTCTCTCTCTCCCTCTTTCTTTCTCTCTCTCTCTCTTTCTCTCTCTCTCTCCCTCTCCCCCCTTCCTCTCTCCCTCCCTCCCCTCCGGGCTCTGGCCCTTAGCCGTGTCGCTTTAGCGTGCGTTAGCGTGCGTTAGCGTGGTCAGCGAGCGTGGCGAATGTGGCGCTTTGGCGGGCCGTGGGTGTTTTCACGCTCGGCCACGTTCTCATTGTGTCCTCGCACTGATGTGGGCGATCCCTCCTCTCGCCCCCTTTCTGCCCCCCCCTCCCTCTCTCTCTCTCTCTCTCTCCCTCTTCTCCCTCTCTCTCTCTCCCTCTCTCTCTCTCCCTCTCTCTCTCTCCCCTTCTCTCCTCCCTCTCTCTCTCTCTCTCTCTCCTCTCCTCTCCTCTCCTCCCGCCCTCTCCTCGCGGCGACTCCGCTGTCTCCCCGCTCATGCCCGCCTGAGCATCGACACGCTCCAGTTATGCTGCGCTGCCGGTGCATTAGAGAGAGCAGGGGGGCGGACGGCGGGGGGGGACAGGGGGGGGCGGAGGACGGGGGGGTTAGGTAGACGGGTGGGGGGGGGTAGAAGAGGTGGGGCAGACAGAGAGGAACAGGGACAAACTGCTGCGCTTTTTACAGAAATGCTCTAAACAAGCTTTCTCCTGAGAGGGAATGGTGGACAGGCAGAGATGTGCGTTATTCTGTGATTCACTCTGTTGGCAGTGATGCGGTGAGGGGTGAGGGGTGGGATGGGGTGGGGGGGGGTTGGTGGTGAGGAGTGGGAGGTTGGCAGTGTGGAGTGGGAGGTTGGTGGTGAGGAGTGGGAGGTTGGCGGTGAGGAGTGGGAGGTTGGCAGTGAGGAGTGGGAGGTTGGCGGTGTGGAGTGGGAGGTTGGTGGTGAGGAGTGGGAGGTTGGCGGTAAGGGGGGGGGGGTGGTTATGCCGGTTTCTCCTACCTTGGCGTACATGGCGGTCTCCTGGATCTCGCCGTCGCGGTACCAGGTGATGTCGGCGGCGGGCTTGGCCCCCGAGGCCCTGCAGGTGAGGTTGTGCGGCGTGTGGGCCTTCAGCTTGACCACGGGGCCCCCCTCCACCACGGGGTCGGCCGGGGGCACTGCGGGACGGAGGACAGGAGAGGAGGGGGGGTCACGGAGAGGCAGGGGGGTAACACAGAGCCTTCCTGTGCTGCCCCCTGCTGCTCGCTGTTTGTAGCGCAGCCATTTCACCTGTTCTTCCCCCCCCCACTGTGTGACCACTGCCCTCAACAAAACCACGGAAGCCTAAATTACTCTCCAAATTTGCGGTTTCGCTGCGGTGGCGTGTGAGAGCTGCACAGACCCCCACCCCGGGCCCATGGGTGCTGCTGAAGCGGATTTGTGATTCGGAAGGAGTCCGCTCTCCAGACCTGACAGACTTTCTTCTGTTTTCTCACGTTCTTTAAGTCAAACTCAGGGAGTCCCAGAATCATTACTCCGCTCCTTGTCTGGCTGCTTCTCGTTTTTTTCGTTTTTCTGTTGTCTGGCGATTTTTTTTCTTTTCTCGTCCAGTTTGTTTGTTCGTTCATTTGTTCATCCGCTCACATCCGTTTCCCAAGCCAATAAAAACGGAGGAAGCAAACAGCATGGTCCCCCTCCCCCCCCCCCCAGCCCCCCCTCCCGCTCCAAACCCCCTCCCCCCACCCCAAACCACCCAAACCAATTTCTGCGCTGGTGTGTGAGTTGTCAGAGGTGCGGCCGCCCCGGTGCCCGGACGCTAATGGAATCCCGGCTCCGCGCCGGCTCTCATTTCCCAGCCGATTCCCTCGGCCGACTCCCCGCCCGCCCGCCGGATTGCTTTGGTCCCGTGCACCCGCATCGATTTCCCCCCGCGCGTACCCCCCCCCCCCCCCAAGCCCCCCGCCTGCCCCTCTCCGTCCTCTCCAGGGGCTGGGGGGGGGGGGGGAATTTCCCCAAAAAAAGGAGAGTAAGGCGAGGCGAGGCCGACGTGGCCGGCTGAGGACTCCGCTGCGGAGGCGGCCGCCCCAGAGCTCCACAGCGCCCCCTCAGGCCGCCCGGTGAGCACGCAGACCCCTCCCCGTGCGTTACTGTAAAACCCGCCCGCCGCTGCCAGATCGGGTGACTCGCCACAAAAAAACCCGCTAACTGTGCAGAGCATCGGCGCTGGTCGACTCCGACTGCGGCAATCGCATTATCCCAGACTCCCGCAGCCTTGATTATCTGCTCAGAGGGAGAAGCGCCCCTCCCTGCAGCTGCCATCGTCAACTCCTTCCTCTCTCTCTCTAAAGAGTGCCGAGGTGTGATTTGGAACGGGGAGCTAAGTGCTAAGTGAGAGGGCGACGCGACGCTAAGCGCTCCCGGAGAAAACGCCGAAGGAAGAGTTAAGAGAAGTC
>NC_057933.1:83021324-83046324 GCF_018555375.3 Anguilla rostrata | reverse complement strand
TCCCTCTATTTCTCTCAAAGGGGAAGGGAATGAAAACAAAGGAATTCTCCACTTAGACTGTGCCACAGGGACTCTGGGTCCAATACCCTGGGGCCTCAATTAATTTAGTCTGGGGATTTGCGGCCTACACTCCCTAATTGAGCCCAGTGGAGGCCCCTGTGGCTCAGCTCGATAGGAAGCAGCGCGTTTCATAATTAATACTTTTTTCTTTTTTTTTTTTTTTTTACTTTATTATTATTATTTTTTAATGAGGGTAGTAATGTTGTAAATGTATGCATGTCATTATGGAGGAAACGGGGGGGCCCTTCGACGGCGGCGCGTGGCGGTGGAAGCGTTTAGAAGGGAGGCCGTTCGCGGCGGCAAAACGCGGCGGCGCCGGCGCTATTGATGTTTTCCGCAGAAGTAAAGCGGGACGGGTGCGGGACGGGCGCAACGAGCGCCTCGTTAGCAGAGCTTAATGCGTGCGCTTTTTAAAGCTCAGAGGTTAATGCGGAATTGGCTTCAGTTCCGCCGAAGCTCTCTCTAATTTGATACATTTTTGTTTTACATCTGACTGCGTTCTTTGCAGAGGCTGAGCAGTGGTGGCGCGGGGGGTGGGGGCGGGGAGGGGAGGTAGGTTTTCAAAGGGAAATGAACACCGGAATTCCCCCTTTCAGTCCCGCGTCTCGTACGCCGCTACTGTTCATTAATCAGCGCAGATCTCAGACCTGTTTTCCGCCCACCTGACAGTCAGATGCCCCCCCCACCGCAACTCCCTGCGATTAAACAAATTACCGCCCGGCCTCCCCCAGGGAGACGCGGATCAGGGAGAAACAATAGGGAACTCCTCAGCAAACGAGACCTGACTGCCCCTACAAATGGCCCCCAAACCGGCGCCTATTAATCACTGTCCAGGGCTGTTTCCGCCGAAAAACTTCTGTCCCCTTCCAGGAGTGCCCGCGTTAAAAAAAAGAATTTAAAAAAAAGTTTTAATTAAAGGCAAACTTTATCCTGTTCATCAGATTAGCCCTGACTTGAAACACTCTTTAAAATTACTGATGACTAAGAGCTTCCAGAAAAAAAAGAAAGAAAGGAGAAAAAAAAACAGAAGGGGGGAAGAAAAAAGAAAAAAAGTTACCTGCCGACCTCAATACATCCTGCTTTGTGTGCGAGGAAGAAAACTAATTTCCTGAAACTCCATTTCTTTAGCGTTGATTAGCGAAGGAACGTAATTAGACTGAAATGTAAAGTCAGGGTTTTTCTTCGGATTGGGCTGCTTCCTCTAGAAAAATCAGGCCGTGATTAATGAATAAATGATTAATGAGGGAACTAATTAATCAATTAATTATTAAGCAAGCGCTCTGAATGCGTGGAGTGGGCGGGGGTGTGGGGCGGGGGTGGGGGGGTTGGGAAGACTGTAGTAATGAAAAGAGAGAATAAAGATTGGCCCGAATTTAAAAAAAAGAAAGGGGATGTTGAAGAAGCTACAAAAGTGTTTGTTCAACCCTGTTTTCTCTTCTGGGGGGCTGGGGTGGAGTGTTGTGTGTGTTTGTGTGTGAGTGAGTGCGTGTGTGTGTACATGTCTGTGTGTGCATGTGCGTGTGGTAGTGTATGTGTGTGTGTACATGTCTGCGTGTGGGTGTGTGTGTGTTTGCGTGTGTGTGTGTGAGTGTGTGAGTGTGTGTAGAGTGTAGTGTCAGTGTGTGTGTGTGTGAGAGAGAGTGTGTGTGTGTGTGTGTGTGTGTGTGTGAGAGAGTGTGTGAGTGTGTGTGTGTGTGTGCGAGAGGTAAATTCTGTCCTGCGTTATTGTTTATTCAGTTCATACTCAATCTCACACACAAAGTCATGAGTCAGCCAGCTTTGTTCATAGTGCAATGAAAGCAATTCATCTGGAGGCCTGGCGTTTACTGCTTCCGAACCGCGGGTCACGTGACGGGCCCAGCGCCCTCGCCCCCCTCGCCCCCCCCCCGGCTCCGGCAGGCCGATACCGCACACTCCCCTTTCCCCGAGATTCGGCGCAGAGCCAGCTCACCTGGGACGGCCGTCACTCACTTACAGCGCGCCGCCGTGCATGATGGGACGCAGCGCCGCCATGCATGATGGGACGCGGCGCCGCCGTGCATGATGGGACGCGGCGCCGCCGTGCATGATGGGACGCAGCGCCGCCGTGCATGATGGGACGCAGCGCCGCCGAGACCGACGCGGCGCCGCCGTGCATGATGGGACGCAGCGCCCGACGGACGAAACGCGCTCCCCCCACCGTAGCCGTGATGTAGTGCTACATCCCCAGTCGAGTCTGACCTTTTTTCCCCCAATATTAATTGCCGCGGTAAAAGAACATAAATATATATATGTCCCCGTCCCCCAGTGACTGCCCTGCACTTTTCTTAACAGCGGGGGGGTGTGCGGTGGGTCTTTAAACAGCCTCACACGTTAGCCGCGGCTCGGCTGCGCGGCGGGGCGGCGGCACCCAGAACGTCACTTAACGTCTGGGGCGGTCCCTCAGGCCCAGTAAAGCGCACACACAAGGCCAGGTTAAAACCCAGTATACGGCTGGACCTAGCACACGTAACTCGGCCGACCAATGGCGTGACTTCATAACTTGGCCGACCAATGGTGTAACTTCATCACTCACTCAGTCAGTCACAGGCATTCGCGGTTGTAGGGCTGGCCCCGCTGTTGCGGTCCGGCCTAAAATAAATAAAACCTGATGCACCTCCCATAGCAGCTCGCGGCGGGGCTGAAAGGAGCAGTTTCCTGCTTCAGTGTGCCGCTGCTCGGCACGTCCCCCCCCCCCAGGCATCAGCACACGCACCCTCCACGGAGAGGAAGAGCCAAATTCTCCGGGGGTCTCCCAAAAACTTTGGCTCATCCAACGGCGGTCAGCACGGGTGGGTGGCGGGGGTTTAGGGGGCTGACGGTGGGTGGGCGGGGTAAATAGGGGAAGGCCCTTCCTTGGGTAGGTCTCTGGGATCCCGCGTTTTTACTGGGGGGTGGGTGGGGGGTAGGGGTTTAGCGGGTGTCTGCCCCCTCGCCCCAGATGCCGGCTGGTGCCACGTTTCTTTTGGCGGATGGTGGCGTGGAATCAGAGATTTCCTCAGACTTCAACCCGGCCCTGAATGGGGCATTGTCCCCCTGGGGGGGGGGGCGGGGCGGGGCGGGCCCATTGACTCCCGCACCCTGGACATATGGCGGCTGTGAGGCGGGCCGCACCCCCGCCAGAATGCGCTGGGTCGGCCCCGTGACCCCAACGCTCTCTTAACGCCCCGCCTGCCTGAACCGGGCTTGTGGCTCCATGAACTTAAACACTGCACTGTGGGACTGTTCTGGAGTGTGTTCTTCTTTTGGGGGGTGGGGGGGGTTGGGGGCGCAGATGTAAATGCAACCGTTCGTGTGCACTCAGTCATGCTCACACACACACACTCACACACACACACACACACACACCCCGAGTGACTGTTCAATGGGAGGTCCATCCCGACTGTCCATCTTATGGCCATTGAGAGGGGCAGGACCCATAATGGCTGCCGGTCGCCTACATCGCAGCGCGATGCGACTGAATTTACCGATCGACGAGGCTGCCGCAGCTACGGCGCGGTCCGTCAGCCAATCGGCTCGCACGGGTCCAGATCTGCAGGCCAAAAGTTGCGAGCTAACTGTTTTTTTTGAGGGCGCCATTTTCCTGCGCGGCTTCAGACAAACGTGGGACGCACTGCGCCCTATTAAAAACCTTCCGCCGGGATTATCAATCGCGAGACTGAGCGTGGAGATAACCCCCCCCCCCCGGCGGTGAACGGCTGACGCAACGTCGCCTTCGCAGGATGAGCGGTACGAATCGCAGGAAGCGAGATCAATCCGTACAGGAAGTGACATCAATCCGTACAGGAAGTGACATCAATCCGTACAGGTCGGGCGCCAATTACCGAAAAATAAAAAAATCCCATTTATCTCGCCAACCCCGAAGCCCACCAGTCACAGAGTGCTCCTCGGGCTGTGTCCGTTTTATTTCGCTATGCGGTCACTTCACCCCATCTCCCCTCCCCCCACCCCAACCCATCGCCCCTGCGCAATCTGTCCCGGCCCTCCTCTACTCATTCGCTTTCCCCGACTCCAGTCTGCGGAAGATAGCCTTCGTCTTACACTGCTCAATCTTGAGGGACGCTTCTCTTAAATCTTAATTAAAACGGGCTCCAAGCCCCCCCGTCCCAAGGGCTGGCTGAAAGCAGCTTAGAACAATCAGGCGGGCGGATTAGAAGCGAGAGAAGAAAAGAGGAGGAGAGGGGAAAAAAAAAAAACAGGAGGAATCAAGCAGAGGAGAAAATATTGAGAGGGAGAAAAAAAACACCCCCCTCTCCCCCTTTGCCCTCTCCTCCTCCTCCTCCTCCTCCTCGTCCTCCTCCGCTCGGTTTGGTCCAAAGCCATTCCTTGACCTGCTGACACTAAGCTTCTCGCAAGATTAAGCAGAGAATGGAGCCTCTGGACTGGGTAAATACGGAGCGGGGACAATGGACAACGGGCACGAACCTTATTGGATTTTAATTAAGCGCAGGGAGAGCTTGTTGAGGGCATGTTTTGAAAAGTGCACTGGGATGGGATTGGAGCTGTTAGTGCTTACATGGCTAGGCTCACCAACCCAGACCCCCCCAAACCCCCCCCACCCCCTCCCTCTTACCCCGGCCCTCCAACACACTCTTTTTCTCTCTCTCTCTCCCTCTCTCTTTCTCCTCTCCTCTCCTCCTCTCTCTCTCTCTCTCTCTCTCTCTCCGTTCCGCAGTCTGTTTGCAGAGCCTTCACATACGGGCGGTGAGAACTGCAAACAGCCCTCTCCAAGCGGCCCTCCGAGAGCCATTCGTCATCCCCCCCTTCCCTCTGGTTATCTCTCTCTTCCTCCCTTCGCTTTTAACAAGGTGGAGCTCCACTCCTCCCCCAGAGGAAAGCCACTGAGCGATAAGGCTCAAAGAAAAAAGGGGGGGGGGGATTATTTGATACTGGACAGATTGTATTACGGTACGGCAGTGAGCAACAGGGAATCGTTTTCACACTTAGCCCCTGTGACTGGCACGGACTCCAGATAGCACGGCGCTACTACGTGAGACGAAATCTATCGGCGAACGACGAATGAGAAAGAAGGCGGACGCACCTGTGACTGCACGTCTCCGGCCCGATCGGCCAGCTGCTAATTCCACGCCAGGGATTGTTTTTTTTGTTTTTTTAAAGCTTGACTGTGCGTGAGTGAATTTTGCACACGCTCACGCCACCCCCGATGACATGGCTCCAGCAGCACACAGGGACTCCTATCGCACACACACACGCAGCCCTCGGCAATAATCACCGCGCCCGGTAATTCATGTGTTATAGACGTGTTATAGACGTGTTATAGACGTGTTATAGACGGCTGTGACATCGCAAAACCTCGACTTGAAACAAGTGATCATTGCCTCAGTAGGCTTCCAAAGCCAGTGGTTTATTGGTCTGAAAAAAAACTCTCACGCGTGCACATGCAGATACACACACACATATACAACACACAAATATATATGTACCTGTATGTGTACGTGTGTGTGTGTGTGTACATGTATATGCACTCAGAAACACACACAGACACAGACACACACATAGTGGGTTTTTTGGTATTCAAAAAGGCTATCGCTTGTTAGCACACTGCCCAGGATCAGAGAGAAGGTCTCCTTGGAGGAGAAAATCATAATCCAGTGCTGCATCCTTCCTTTGGTCCCATGCCTGCTTGGTGGCAGACAGGCAGCCCCCCCCCCCCCACCCCGTAGGGGTGTAAAACATGGCGCTTTTGATCAGGGCTGAAGGGGAAAGTCATGGCTGAGCCACGGTGTTTGGGAGCTGGGCCCCGGGGACGGGCTCCACCGGGACAGTCCTCCCCACACCATCACGGCCCAGCTGCACTGTGCTTTCCAAGAAAGGAAGAGAAAAAAAACTTTCTGCTTGACTTCCCCCCCACCCCCTGATACCTTTCTGTCAGAGGGGAGGGGGTGGAATCACATTTCACCTACCCTGGCCTGTCAATTTAAAGAGAAAAAAAAGACTTGCTTTTGTCACGATTTGTATTATTTTTTTTTTGGGTGGGGGGGAGACAAAAGGCTGACTTCTGGTGGCCTCTGAAGAAAGGCCCAGACAATCTGGCCACTCTCGGGCTGCAGCTCACACGTCCTGCCTTCGGGCAGTTCTGTTACAGAGGCCCGGTCAATACAAGTTAGCCAGAGGTCTGCAGTGCCTGAATGACTAATCCTGCATGGTGCATATCCCTGAATCCCCCCCGCTTCCCCCCCCCCTCAGGCCAGCTCCAGCAGAAAGGGCTCTGGAGCCCCCTCCCCCCCCCCCCCCCCCCCAGGCCAGCTCCAGCAGAAAGGGCTCGGAGCCCCCCCCCCCCCCACCCCAGGCCAGCTCCAGCAGAAAGGGCTCGAGCCCTGCTCCCCCCCCCCCCCCCCCCCCAGGCCAGCTCCAGCAGACCAGGCTCTGGAGTCTGCCTGATTGCTCAAAGGCTTTGGCCTGCTCTGTAAGCACCCTGTGATGGAGTGGCTCCATTAAGACCCCATTCATCTTCCCTCTGACCAGTGGAGGACCCGTAACACACACCAGCACACACACACACACACACCAGCACACCAGCACACACACACACACACACACACACACACACACACACACACACACACGCACGCGCACAGCACACACACACACACACACAACGACACCAACACACACACACACAAAAAAAAAAAATGGGAGGGTGGGGGGGTGGTGGGGGGTTAGGGTTTGCCCCTTCGGACTTTGGCCACTCCCGTTCCCACACCCACAGCACTGTGCTGACCCACGTGCGTTCGCCGGCGTGACATCACTGCAGGCCCGAGGCCACGTGTGTTCCCACAGCGTATCGTGGGCAGGACCGCTGATCCCAGATCAGTCTCCGTCTTTCAGCTCTAATGGAGACAGTGATGACGCGCGTGGGAGGAAACCCGGTCCGAGATCAGCAGTCCTACTCCAAGAGGCTTTATGAGAGCTGTCCCTCACCTAATGGACTGTGTTTTAATACAGGCAGGCTCCCACTCTTTATGAAAACTGTTTAAGATGCTTTATGAATATTGGAGGGCCCAAGCTCAGTGAGTAGTCGCTCCTCAGATGGGGCGGTGGGGGGCTCTGGTTACTCAAGCTCTTTTACTGGCCGCAGTTTCACCCCCTTATTCGTTATTCTTTGGGGTGCGCCCACCTCTAACCCCCCCCCCCCGCCACGGCAGTCCCAGGTGCCAAACCGCAGAGGCCCCGGTGTCAGTCCCGATCTACGCGTCTATATCTATCTCCCTGCGTATCTCTGCCCTCTGTCTGTTTATCTATACGTCTAATTATCCCGTCCTTCTGTGCAATTAGCCCCCAAATAAATGGCCCTGCCTCTCTCAACTGTCTCCTCCTTTTTTCTGGAGTCCTGAAAAAACAAATTAGGGAGAACAATGGAGTGCAGACGTCTTCCGCGCGGACGGCGCGTGATGGATGCGCACTGGTGCCCTCAGCATTCTCTCCTCTCCCTCTCTCTCTCTCGTACCGCCATTATCCGCTGCCCCCATCCGTCTGTGTCTGCGCGCTGCCCTGACCCGCGGGGAGGAAGACCCCCGCGCCTTCCTCCCGGCGCCCGGGCCACCGGCGCTCCGGCCGTTTGTCTTCCTGTCCCCCTGGCGCTCGGCCCCCTGGGTAGCCCCGCGCGCGTCTCCGCCTCCAGCCAGGAAGCTGCCCTGCGGTTTCCAAACTCTCTTTTTCTCTTTCTTTGTTTTTTGTTTTGTTTTGTTTTTTTTGTGGAAAGTGGATTCTTTCGCCTTCGTCGTCTTCGCCATTCCCCGGCTCATTTTGCGCAACCGCGAAGGTGAAGCAGACAAACAACAAGAAGAAAGACCCCCCAGGATTGAAAAGACCATGTCCCGGAACCACGATACACAACCACCACCCCCAACACACACAACCACACACAATACACACGCACACACACACACACCCAAACACAACACACAACACACACGCACACACACACACACACAATCACACACACACGCACACCACACACAACACACACGCACACCACGACACATAACACACACACACCGCACCCCACCACCACACCCACACACACCACACACACACACACACACACGCACCACACACACACACACACACACACACGCACACATAGAAACACACACACACCGGCAGGATGACAGGACGAGCGTGGTGTGGTCCTAATAGGCCCGTCCCCCTCCCTGGTCAGCTCCGCCCCTTTCCTTCCCGCCAACATTCCTCTAATGGCAGAACAGCGTGACATCATCACCTGATGTGCGAAAAGATTCTGAACTGGGGTCTGGACGTGCACCCCTCCCCTCTGTCCTACGCCCTCCTCCAACTCCACCTCCACCCCAAAAACACATCAGCAAGCTCACGCCCCCTTCCCAACACCTACACATCCAAATACATCTGTTCCAAGAGGAGCCCCTTCATCACCACCCCGGGGGCTCAGAAACTGACCCCCTATTCAGACGTTTTTCATTTCGGACATTTTTCTGATACCCCTTCCCTTCCTCCTCCCTTCTCATTGTCTCACCCGTGGCAAAACAGCCAGAAACAGGGAGTTTCTCCCACACCAGTACAAGGATATCCATTACCTTTACTGCTAAACCCCTGAAAGTCAATCTCCTTGACCCCACCCTCCACCCCCTGGACACACACACACACACGCTCCACCTCTCAGTCTCTTTCTAACAAACACACACACTCTCTACCTCTCTGTCTCTTTCTCTCTCTGTCTCACACACACACACACATACTCTATATCTCTTTCTCCTCCCTCTGTCTCTCTCTCTCTCTCTTTCTCAGTCTCTCTCCCCATCTGACTCTTTCACATACACACACTCACACTCACACATACACACACACACTGTGCTCACACACACACACTGACACACACACACACACACGCACGCACACACAGACACACTGTGCTCACACACACACACTGACACACACACACACACACGCACGCACACACAGACACACTGTGCTCACACACACACACACAGTCTCTCTCTCACACACACACACACACACTGTGCTCACACTCACGCACACACACACACCTCAGACACACACACACTCACACACACACACACACACTCACTCACACACTCACACACACACTCACTCACACACACACACACACACACACACACACACACACACACACACACACAGTCTCTCTCTCACACACACACACACACTGTGCTCACACACACACACACACACACACACACCTCCTCCACACACACACACACACCCACACACACACACACACACACACACACACACACACACACTCACACACACACACGCAGTAATACGCCACTCCGTCACGCTGCATAGCTGTGCCATTTTGGCAGGAGGGTTTTCGGGACCTCTCCTTTCGCTCTCTGTCTTCTCTCATTTTCTGACACGTCTCAAAGCCGCTGCCCCCTGTGCGCCCCTCGGCCCCGCACCTCAGAGCGGCTCAATAAAATGGCCGTGTTTGGACACCCAAGGAATTGTAGTTAAAAGCCGGATCGATGCAGTTTGACTGACACCCCTCTCTCTCCGCGGCAAAACGGTCCGCTCCTCTCTCCCGCGTCCCCCGGGGTGCATTTCAAAGGAGGGCCGCGAACTCCCACGGAAAACGCAAACCCTGCGACGCTCCCTCCGTGTCCGAACCCCCCCACCCCCCCCCACCCTCCGGCCTGTCTAGAGAAACAAAAACAGAGCCGCCATTCTCCGCGGCGCCCCGCCCGGCCGCGGTATCGCTTACCCTGGCGCGGAGCTCCGCGCTACGCCTAGCGCCGGAGTCACAATCAAAATATTTGCGCCCGCGTTCCCCCGCCAGTCTGGAGTAACGGGGAGGTGGTCCCGCGTTCGAAAATATAGAGGGGGCCTTTTTTGGCCGGCGGCGGCGGAGGAGAAACGTTTGGGCTCCCCCACCCGCGCGCGAGCGCTGGCCCTTTAAGAGCAGCCAAGCGAGCGTTTGACTCTGGCGTCCCTCTCTTGTTGAGTAAGTGCGTGACATGTCCAGCGAGATGGAGCATCATTAATTAGACAGCTCTGCTTTGACTAATCACTGGGTAAAGGGCACGCGGCCGCGAAGACAGAGAGCCTTCGTCTCGACTCATCAGCCCGCCCCGCATCACACGCCCTCGACCCCGAGCTGGCACACACACACACACACACACACACACACACACACACACACGCCCTCGACCCCGAGCTGGCAGGCAGAGCTCCGTCAACTGCCTCCCCGGGCCGGGCTCGGCTCTGCTGATTCATATACACACACACACACGCACGCACACACGTACACACCAACACACACACATACACACACACACACACACACACACGTACACACATACACACACACACACACACACACACACACACACACACGTACACACACACACACACACACACACACACACACATGCACTCAAGACTGTGCAAATACATACAAAACGTAGAGCTTCACATGCAAACAACACACACACACAGGCACTCAAGACAGCACTCAAGACACAAGCCAGCACTCCAGACTCAAGACAAATGTACACAAAACGTAAAGCTTCACATACAAACAACACACACAAACGCACACAAAGACAGTGCAAATGCATACAAATAGAGTTTCGCATACAAACAACACACCCACCCACACACACACACATGCACTCAAGACGGTGCAAATACACACTAAAAGTAGAGCTTCATGTACAAACAACACACACACACACTCTCACTCTCTCTCTCTCTCTGTCTCCCTCTCTCTCTCACACACATACACACACAGACCTCAATGTATGCCGTATACACCGCATATATAATTTATGTTTATATAATTTATACATGTGCAGTTGACAGGATATCGGTACTGCGTCCGTGAGTGACATTTCGCTCCACTGCTCGACTGCACTCCATGCAGAAAATGGCAGATCCGCCGTTCAGCACTTAAGAAAAGCATCGCCATGGTTATCATCGCTTTTAACTACAGTGACCCTGACACGCACCATGGCGATGTGGGCGGCGGGAACCGCATCAACCTCTCTGTTCTTTTTCCTTTCACCCCCCCCCCCACCCACCCCGCCCAACAGTTCTCATGACATCACAGGACCACCTTTAGTCTAAGATGAGGAGGCAGGCGAGAGGGACAGTGATACAGCCCCAGCGCAGAAGATGCATTTCTGTTTACAGTTGGCTTCACTGTCCTGGCTTTGGATATGAAACCCCTGTCTTGGGAGGGACAAGATTTGATTGGAAAACAGAAAAGAAAAGCACGGGTGTATCACAGTCGTGTGGTTTTTCATTGCACTTGGTTTTTGAAGTCACGGTCCGGTCAAATTGTCATCCATCTCCCTCAGTGGATGTGACATTTTACATTTGGTTTGGGAGAGCAATAAAAATAAAATAAATAAAATAAAAACAATTCAGTTTGTCTAAAAATAAGCAGTTGTGGCTTTAAAAGCAGATCTTCCCTGAGGATTTGTGCGGATTGTTTCTCCAGAATTAACTGCGCCTTCACATTTTGGGGGGATAGGGGCAGGCGGGGGGGGGGGGGGGACCCAAAAGCGTAAACACTGACTGTGTTAAAATCGACTGGATAAAACCGCACAATCCACTGGCGGCCGAGGCGAAACACAATTCTCCATTGTCCCGCTATCTTGTCTGGCGCACCCCTCCGAAACTCATCCCCCCAGGAAGATTGGAGGTGAGTTGGCGGCAAGATAGGGATGAAGCCAAGGGAGAGATAAAAAAAAGAAGAAGAAAAAGAAGAATGGTGGAAGCAGCCAAGTAGTCCTGCCACGCAGGATACCACAGTGTGCCTTCCGTATTTACTTTGCCGTAAACCCCCAAAAAACATCCACCCAGGTCCATAACCGCTGATAAAAATAATAAAAAGGCCAAAGACACAGAGCCAAGTTCTTTATCTCTGTTTACCCGAATGGCAAAGCTGATTAGAAACAAATTTAACCCTTTTGTCTTTTTTGTCTTGTCCCCTCCTGTATTGTCAGACTGCGAAGCAGAAAAGCAAAGTTTTTGACGGCCAAGTGGGTCACAGACAAACGCGGAAGCCCCTGGGGGGTCATTGTTTCTTGGTTTAAGAAAGGGGGGGGGCGTAATAAGACAATGTGAGTGTGCTCGGTCCGTCTTGGGGGAGCACAGAGCGCCCCATTGTTATCAGATCCCTTCCCAGCGCTTCTCTCCGACTGATCGCGGACTCCTTCCGGAAACTTTGGAGGTGGACCAATCAGAACGCGGGAAAAAAGGCGGAGGGCCAAGCCCGTTAAAAAAAAGAGGTTAACTGTCCAGTCGAGGGACGGGTTATTAAAAAACAAAGCAAAAAAAAAAAAAAAAAGTTTTTGCCAACCTAGCTGGGTTCTAGCGGTCAGGCGTAGCCACAGAGAGAACCGCGAGCGGACGCCTTGACACCCTGAGCGGGCCTGCGAAGCCTGAGAGCCTTTTCAGCTCCATGAAAGATGAAAGAGCGCATTTTCACCGCCGCGGACGGTCCCGGGTCGAACCCGACGCCCCCCCCCCCCTTTCCCGCCTCGCCCGGTCCTTCCCGAGCTCGCCATTCTCACCCTCCCCCGAGAGAGAAGACCGCGTCTGCTGAGAGGGGTGCGAATGAGCTGCGTTCGGGATCCGGAGTGCCGGAATCAAAGCGGGCTGGCGTTCCGTATCTGTGGCGTAAGTGCCGGCCTGGTGAATAATGCACGAGGCCCCCCCCCCCCCCAGGTGCTGCTGGGTCTGTGGGACCGCACGCATGATGAAGTGTCACCGGCTCCTGGATCATCCCTGGATCAGCGCACGGTTCTCATCCATACTTGTGCCAGCTTTTCCCAGGTTTTAGTGGTGGGGGGGGGGGGGTTAAGGAAGGAGGAGTGGGGGGGGGGTATGATCTACCATGCGTGAAGCTGATCATCAAGGCTAGCCGTTATTGAGTGCTGCCGCTCGCCCCCCCGATACGACTGCTCAGGGTAATAAAAGGCATGTGCTCATGAAATATGTATGCTGCCTAAAATTAACCGGAGCCGTGGCCCCCTCCGCGTGGCCCCTCAGGCCCCAAGCGCAGTTTAATATCTCCAAGGCTCCAAGCCTGGCTGCGGCTCGAACCCGCTACACGTTTCCAGCGACGGAGAAAGCGCAGTACCGGGGACTGCCAGCAGGGGGGCTGTCAGCGCTGAAGAGGAGGGGCGGTGGAGGAAGGCGCCCTGTCCGTCACACGGGCACCGGTGGTCAGCCGAACGCCCAGCGCTGCGAGCTGAGGGGGGTTGGGAAGGGGAAAGACGGGAAGCCGGTAATGGAGTGCTCTCAAACTCCGTTGCCATGGAGGGCTGTGTGTATGCAGGCTTTCAATCCAGCCAATTGATGCTGCCTTAAATGAGTCCAATTGCTCACTCAGCCATATGCATGTAACTGCACTGAAGCACAGAATATAAGCAAGTTTTTATTTAGACAGAGCGGGTCACCATAGACGTCGGGTCACCATTATGTGCAAACCTGCATCCCCTAATTCAGCAAATAATCGAACTAAGTACATAATCAAGATCTGAGGCTGGAATAAAGACCAGCGTGCACACGGCCCTCCACGGCGCTGAGTTTGAGACCCCTGTGCTAATGGTTTTGGGGAGTTACTTAGCTTGCGGTGACACCGACTCCAGTGGCAAAACACGACAGCGGAAGAAAGCGTGTGATCCTGGCGCGGAGCCTTTGAACCTGTCCCTGCGCGACTCGGCTACCCAAAGCTAAAGGTTCCAGAAAGAGCCCATTGAAGATTACTCGGAATTTTTATGTGGGTGCAATCGCAGTCTGCTGGGAACCTCGGGGACATTCACAGAAAAGGAAATTATGGATGGAGACTGCGGAGGGGAGAATAAATATGGATACGCGCCCACGCGCGAACGCACTGGTCCGTGGGTCTGTCTGCCTGTCTGTCTGTCTGTCTGTCTGTCTTTTTGCCTGCCTGCCTGCCTGCCTGTCTGTCTGTCTGTCTGTCTGTCTGTCTGTCTGTCTGTCTGTCTGTCTGTCTGTCTGCCTGCCTGCCTGCCTGTCTGTCTGTCTGTCTGTCTGTCTGTCCTGTCGTCTGTCTCTTCTGTCTTTGCTGCCTGCCTCCATGTGTTGTTGTTGCATGTCAGTCGCTCTCGTCTCCTCCATGCGTCAGTTCAGTCAGTCAGTCAGTCAGTCAGTCAGTCAGTCAGTCAGCCAGCCAGTCAGTCAGTCAGTCAGTCAGTCAGTCAGTCAGTCAGTCACAGCCCGCCTGCCTGGGCCATTACTGTCAGTTGCCGAACGGGCTTCCAGCCCGAGTTCTCATTGGTCAGGGGGAAGAGCACTTCCAGTACACTCCAGGTAAATAAGTTGCGGTGCCATCTGGATAAGTCTGGGAGCTATCGTTTCCTTTCACAATCTCTCCAAAACCAGATGCTATCAGTCTCTCAAAGAATGATTGTGCTACTCACCCAAAACCCCTCGCCCCCCACCCCCCACATAACTCATTCTCTCTGGCAGAACGCCCACTGAATCGCCACATATTAGGCTACCTCACTCTTATTCACAGTAATGGCTAGCTTATAGTTCTCCACGTTCTGCGGTCAATTAATAAATCATCTATGCAAATGTGGCTTTAGAGGACAGGGTTAGTTTTGGTGACCCGAGTGAAAAACCAGGATATCCTTGCTAAAAAAATTGACAGACAGGATGGAGCTGAAGCCTGCGATACACAAACAACAAGCAAAGGAAGAGAGAGAGAGAGAGAGAGAGAGAGCGAGAGAGGAGTAGAAAAAGTTTGCTGACGGAAATTTGCTTTCCGCTGTGTTCGCAAACAGTCCCAATAGGAGGACGTGTCATTTCCCTCAGAGAATTGTCGCCTTGGCTTTTTTTCTTTAACTGCATTTCCAATTTAGTTCCAGCAGGCATTTCATTAACATTTCCTCTTTTTTCTTCTCCTTGGAGTGTGAATGTCGCTGTGACGGCGTTGTGTATTCTGATTTAACATTTAAATTTAATTACGGCCTCTCTACGTGTCAATACCCTGTTCTCATTTATCAGCGAATGAGAAAAAAACACAGCTTAACAGCCAATAAACATTTGCCTTTAATTCATTTACTGAAGCGTTGACCGAAAGCGCTTTGCTTTACTCCTGGTTGCTCAATGTTAATTGGAAGAAGCCGAGGAAGCGATTTTGAGTCTGAAGGGTCCGGGGATTTGAAGCCTTCTTGTACAGCGGATTTAAAGCGCCGTTAATAATAAACCAAACGACATTTCCGTTAAAAGGGGGTGGAAAGCACAAGAGCGCGTGAATACGGGTTTATGACGAGCACGCACAGTGCGCAGCGCTGTGTTCTTTACACCAGATAGAAGAGAATATAAACGGATTTGGGTCACTGTTGCAAAGGCTTCCACTGATTCCAATTTGCTTTGGTCTTTCCTGTTGCGATAAATAGAATATATATGTAGGCCCCCGTGTGTGTGTGTGTGTGTGTGTGTGTGTTTGGTCTCACAAGGCCCAGAGTTCACGGACTGTAAAAGCCGATTCTGGAAAAAAAAAACTTCACGCAGAAGTCTGCAAAAAATATCAGTTTATACCGCCAGTATATTGTACCCATATACACGCAATAGTTGTGTAAAACGTGAACTATTTTTTGCGCAAAAAGCTATTCTATTCCAAATACCATTCCTAACCACAAAGCTCCCCCCCTTCCCTGAACAGTGTTGCACAGAAACCGACCTTGTACTGCAGCAGTCTCGCGAGTAGGCTATTGGTAAGCTTGGAAGTTACCAGTGATACACACACAAACACACAATAGAAGCTCCCAAGAAATCCGACTTCAGCAAACAGTCTTAATTTATATGGCAAACATGCCAAGTTATCAAGAGAAGCCTGCAAGTGATCAAGCAGGCTACAGTAAATTAATAAATAAAAACGGGTATAGGCAACTCGGCAAGATATTTCGGATACTTTTTTTCTACACGGGCTGGACAGTCTACGCTTCCCGAGAACTCAGAATACAATTATATCCGCAGCTTGGGCAACTGTGTGGATTCGCGTCCACCAAAACAAACACAAAACATAACACCGCCGCTGTTGGGATTCCGTGTAACCCGGAAAACCATTTATATTTATTTCATGCGATCATCTACTCAGTCGATTTAACTCACGCTGCAAAAGCATGTCCATGGCCGCAATGACCGTGAAACTACGATATTTCTAGAGAGCAGACTACTTTTAAGGCTGCAGTCTAAGTGCATTTTACATTTAACCCCAGGGCTCTGAATGCACTTAAAATACAAAGATCCCCCCCACCACCCCCACCCCCACCCCCACCCCCACCCCCACACACACACACACACACACCTCTTTGATCTCTGGTGGGACTACACTATAGGGAGTTAATGGGGATAGCGAATTAGTGAAGTAACTGGGGCATAGTATTATACACGTTATCCCGCTCATCGCTTTCTCCTCTCACATACCTCGATACTATCTCAGGTACTGACGTGCCACCGATTTTATTTCTGGATTTTGGACGTGTTAGTTTAATCGTTAACGTGGGACGAGTACCAGCCTTTTTAGAAACTTCACAAAATTCTAGCGATTTGGAGCCTGCGGCACGGGTCTTATCTTTTCGGTACATGATGACAGTTGCTGGGATTTGTATTCACACCTTTTTCCTAGTGCGATAGTTCAACCAGCTACATCTCCTCTTCTTGATTGAACAATGTTGAATATATAACACAGTGCGGGGTGCTGGTGTGTCTGTGTGTGTGTGTGCGGGGGGGGCGGGAAGGGGGGCGGTGATGTGGAGCGTGGAGGCAGCGGAGCATTGGGGTGGAGAGATGCCGTAGTGCATCTCGGAACTGCTTCGCGAGCAACTGTTTTCCAGATTATCTCGTGCCACTCGAATCGGCAGACAGAGCGGAGCATTTCCCCACATTTTACAAGCAACTGTTCTGTGAACCGCGACACATGCGGTCAGGCTAAAAGCCCATAGCTGATCCGGGGGGGGATTTTTTAAATTATAAAAAACCCTACCTCGATATTCATTCATGCGGTCTGATACAGTCCGATAGTAATAATATACCATTAACGATATATGCAACTGGAAGAAATAGGCTAATGCAGGCTATAATTTGCCATGTAGCTGAAGCACGCACAAAATACCAAGTACAGCTAAAGTGCTGTGGCACAGTTGCGGTTATAGGCAACCTGCAAATGCAATATCTCACACTTATTACACACCCAGCGCTGATGTGCGAATGCTCTTGTGCCCATTCGGACACGCGCACCTTGCCACTTCAAGAGTTAAACATATTAAGAGCACCAACGCATTACATGCAATTGTCCAGATGTCAGCTAGCACTGCTGGAGCCAATAATAATAATAATAATAACAACAACAACAACAACAAAAATAAGTAAACTGGATAAAAAAATAATCGTGCGTAATACCGAAACACGAAGTAAACCTCATTAAATGTTACTTAAAAAGCGCATGGTGACAAACTCCCGTTCTATCGTTAACAACATTTAACATTTGCTACCTTCCTCAGATCCTTTCTCTTTTCCGTCATTTTTGGCGCAGTGACACTCAGCATATAAACGCTCTTATATATCCTTCTGGACGCCTCTGCGCGCCTTAACTTTTGACCAACAGCCGTCTGTAAGCACAAGATACTCGGTCGTGTTTCCGAAGAGCACCTGAGATTGAAAGCACCTACCCCGTAGAACGGTATCTCACCAACACGTCGCAATTGGTTTGACGCAGCGCGCCTTGTAGCAAGTGGAAGCCAGGCATCGCGTGGCTTTTTAAAAACATCAATAACTTCGCATTCTAAAAACATGAAATGTTTATTAAAACAGATTTTCTTACCTGATTCCATAAGGCAAAGGAAAACATAAAGCGCAATCATTTTCTTCGGCTCCTGCGGTCCCGTTGGCGCCGTCCACCGCGAAAGTACGTTAGACGGACTCGCTCTTTCAATGCGACTGGTGTGAAAGTAGCTGGTTAGTTACTGCACGGCACGGCGCTTTACAGTTACCCCTGGTGTAAGATAAACGGACAGTACTCGAAATTATATAGTTTTTGTTCCTATAAACAGCATAGGACAGTAGCGGCAGTTAAAGTCTCGTAATGAATTGGTGACAATGTCCTCCGTGATGGCAGAAGGCAACAACTTTTCCAGATTTGTCTTCCTCGTTCGTTGTATTCCGTAGTCAGTATGTGGATTTTGATATTATATTTTGTCTCTGTCCTCTTTAAAAATGTAAAAATAAAAACATCTCAATACCCGCGCGTCAATGTATATTTCTGCGTTCACAGAAATCCTCAAACCCGCCAGATTAGATAGAATGGCACGGGAATTTCGATGTTGTGTTTTTTTCTGTAGGTTTTCCTCGCAACAGTCCAACCTGTTCCTTCGGACATAAAGCGTGGTGCTGAACAGCTTTGCCTCCCTCCGCCTCAGTTGCGCTGTTTCTCTGAAAATCTCTCCGAAGTTGAACCTTGCGGTGCGGTGCGGTCTCTCTCTCTCTCTCTCTCTCGCTCTCTCTTTCTCTCTCTCTGTCTCCCCCTCTATCTCTCCTAGGAACATACACTCCCTCTTTCTCCCCTTCGCTCTCGCTCTAGTAACGGACTACTCGGGAGTTAATCCTCACTGACAATCATCTGCTGTGGATGCTTTGGCTGTAGACATGTCAGAAACTAAAAAGGGGAGGTGGCTTAATCCACGAGCACATTCAGCAGAGGTTTCCGTTGGTCACCGCCCCCGCGGGACGACTGTTGGTCAAAATATAAATGAGAATATTAGGGTACCGCGGTGTTTAGGCTAATATAGCCTACATGAGTGTTCGTTATGCTTATGATTTTATGTTGTTATTTTTATTGTGGAAGATGGAACATAATAAAATACTGTATAATAATACATTACGAGTGCATCCTTGTTTACAGTCTTGAACCAGTGTAACATGTCAGTATAGTGGAGTCGATAGCCTCATAATAGTTGAAATGTTCAGTTCTCCCTTAAAAACTTTTTTCATTAGGAATGGGACGACCAGGTATAGGAACTTGTCTTTGTGGCGTATCTAAAGTGGGATAAAATATAGGATATTTAGATAAATTCCATTGCCATAAGATGTCTGAAACATTTGACTTCGCTACATGTCATGCAATGTGCTATAGCTCAAATTATTCGCCACCGTGTACTCGCCTAAAAATTAGGAGAAAAGTACATTCGCCTAATTGATAAAGATATGAAACTATGCGAGCTATAGCATTATATGTGAATCGTTTCGGCAGGTCTACATGAAAAATATATGCTAATTTGTATAGTTCCCTTGTTTTTTTTCTTTCTGCCGACTGAAGGAGTTTTGATTAGGCAGTAATTAAAAATATATTTTTTAAACCTCCAAGCCTGGCTCCCGTCAGGCCAGGTAAAGGGAGTTATACTGGTCTTGTGCGTTGGTGAAACCTTTCATTTAGTAACCTGTTGTTTCGTTAGTTTATCCCACCAGTGGCAGTCAACAAGAGCAGAACACCGGCAAATGGCTGATATATCGTTATGCAGGCTAAACAGACACCGTAGCCAATAGTAAAGTAACAGTTACGAATTGCAATTTAGAGCGATTGCCTATGTGGGGGGAAAAACAATCAGGCTTCATAAATAAGTAAATGCAGTGATCCACTAAAGGCAAACTGATTAAACTAAGTGTTTTAAAAGGTTGCTCGTATAGTTTAACACCGAGGTGAACACTCAATCTTATTTTATGTTGAAATTTCAGTTTAAACAGTTTAAAGAAAGAATATGTAAAGGACCCAAACGTGAAAGGTCATATAGCCTAACCTTTGTGCTGTAGGCCTATAAAGGGTAGCGATTGGACAATAGGTTACAGTTTTGGAATGTAAGATGTTTGTAGGCTATTTCATCTAACGGTTTGGAGCAGTGGTTCTCAAACTCGGTCCTGAGGACCCCTGTGCATGCTGGTTTTCGTTCCAACCTCAATTACAGTCCCAGAACTTTAAGCTTTTCGTTTTTCTTAATTAGATACTTTCATGTTTTGAGGGATCATTCACCCTCTTACGTCATATTATGTGCCCAACAACGATGCATGCCATTTGCGCTTATGTGTTGTATTGACAACGATTACGTTCAAAAAGACAGGGCCTAAAACATTTTTAACTGATCAAATTAAAGATTGAGGTGAATCAGTAGGCTCATAACTGCTGAAAGTTTGGACACCTGACCACTAAAACCAACGATCTGGCAGATAGCCTAATCAAGGATTCAAAGACAAAGTAAATGATAACGATCCAAATCCTGCATCGTGTTAGTAAATTTAGCGAATAAATAATGAAATAACTGAAACATCAGCGACCTTAATAGAGCGAGATCGGCTGCAGCAAAAAAAAAAAAAAAAAAAAACTGCTTACGCAGGGTCCCCATTCCCCTGGGTGGAGTTTGAGAACCACATTTAGAGTAATATATAGTTCCAATCATTTAGTGTTTACTTTTAATATGTATGCCTACCTACCCTACTTACTAAAATTAGGTAGCGGTTTCACTAGGTTTTTTTTTCTCTTCTTCTTTTGGCTTCAACTATCTCCCCAGACAGACGTAAGTTAGACAACGTTGTAAAGGGAGCCGCCGCTTTATTGTCCCTCGTAAGTTTTACTGCTGTTTGAGCAGCGCAAAAGTGGTCTTGCCTGCTTACAAACATATGCTGATGTAAGAAACAGCTTGAGTAAATGCCAGCTTGGAACCGACGCAGATGCTGCGTCCATTTACCTGCCAACAGTGGAGCCTGCGAGAACGGGGTTGGAAGAAGGTCTGTCCCTTAACGACAGGGTTTGGGGGAGGGAAGGGTGGGGGGGGGATCACCAGCTGTGCCAACACAGTAAACATCAACACCATTTGTGTGAAGTCTGTCACATCTTGACAAGTTGTGTTAGACGTTTGAATTTCCCTTTCTTTCAAGAAGTGGAAAGGCTCGCGCCTGCTAATAATGGGAAAACATTTCCTAATTAGATTAATATTCAACGCGTTTTAAATTACGTCGGCCGACTTGACACCAAACAAGCTTTCGAGTGCCTATAGTGTGTGCGCGTGTGTGTAAATATACAAATGCAGTCTGCTTAAACTAATAACACACAATCAATTACACTTTTCGTGTCTTTATTGAACACAATCAGTGAGTGATTATCTAATCACTCACTGTTTCAGCCTGATAACCCTTGTATCTAGAAACTGGTAGGACCTCTTTGGCAGCAATAACCTCCACCAAATGTTTCCTATAGCTGCCGATCAGACTTGCACAATGGTTGGAGGAATTTTAGACCATTCCTCTTCACAGAACGGCTTCTCTCCATTGATATTTCTCAGATTTCTTGCAATGAACAGCCCTCTTCAGGTCATGTCACAACATCTGAATTGGGTTAAAGTCTGGACTGTGACTTGGACATTCCAAAACATGAATCTTCCTCTGTTTAAGCCATTCTGTTGTTGATTTACTCATGTGTTTTGGGTCACTGTCTGGGCGTCATCACCCAGCTTCTGTTAAGCTTCAGGTGACGGACCACGGCCCCAACGTTCTCCTGTAAAACTTCTTGATACAATTTTGAATTCTTTGTTCCATCAGTGATCACAAGCTGTTCAGGCCCTGAGGCAGCAAAGCAGGCCCAAACCGTGATGCGCCCTCCACCATGCTTCACAGTTGGGATGAGGTTTTGTTGTTAGTGAGCAGTGCTTTTACCCTCCCAACACAGAATTGCGCATTTCTGCAAAAAAAAAAAAAAGTGTTTGTAGAAAAAAAGAAGTGAATCTTAGGCTATGGTTTTCACAGTCACCAGATCCCAACCCAATTGGACACCTATGGGAGATTTTGTGCTGAAGAGTTCGACAGCGCGCTCCACCACCGTCATCATCGAAACACCAAATGAGGGAATACCTTTTGTTCCATCCCTCCAGTAGAGTTCCAGAGACTTGTACAATCAATGCCAAGGTGCATTGAAACTGTTCTGGTGGCTTGTGGTGGCCCAACACCTTACTAAGACACTTGAGGTTGGTTTTTTCCTTTAATTTGTCACCCGTCTGTATATATGTATGAAGGGGGGTTGAGTTTGGCGTTGAGTTTATTAATAATGAATACAGTTTGATATTTACTAAACTGTTCCACGGGAAGAAAGGGTGACAGTTAAGATGTCGTTTGCATGGTAATTCTAAGAAGGGTTATAAATAAAGCATGAAGTGAAGTTTTATGGAAATGCAATTCCGGGGAAATGAGAGTAATCTAACAAAATATTATCTCAGTCCTCATTTGACCCGGGGTCAATTAAGAAGAAAACATCACCGTCTGCAAATGCTGGGAAGGATTTAGAGTAAATTACAATTAGGACTTCCTTGAGGGCGTATCGCAGATAAAATTAAGGGAACAGCCTCACAATATAAACAAAAAAGTATTTGCATCATTGGACAGACGTGTGACTGCAATGTTTCAGCTTAAATGCATTGTTAGCTAATATTAACGGGGGAAAAGTAAAGTAGGTATTTAAAAGAATTCATTAAAAAAGTCCTATTTTTAATGAATTCATTTTGCACCAGAGTGGCCTGAGAAATATGGAAGCTGACAAAGATAATTAATTACTTTTTAATTGATTTTTAGTAGAGTATATATCCCAGATCACACGCCTGAATATGAGATCCTAATGGACATATCTAAACTCTGGAGTTTATTTTCTGGATTTCTCTTATTGGACCACTTTAACCAACACAACAGACCACAATGTTGCGGTAATTTAAAATGTCTAAATTATACCATTATACAATATTATAGATCTACGTGTTTTATAATTACCATTACTGTGGTATTATGAGGGATGCATAAACCAGGAAAGGTTTGAAAAGTAAAAAAAAGTGAAAAAGGTTCTGTAAAAAAAAGAAGGCATTTATGAAGTATAGAAATATACTTCATAAATGGGAACATTGTTTTTTTATTATTTTTATTTTTTTCCAAGGACCTGCGTGTGTGCCTGGACCGCAGGTCTGAGCTCTCTGCTCCGTCAGAGTAAACCAGAGAAAACTGCACACAGCTCAGCCTCAGCCACAGTGTGTGGTTCGCCAGCCGTCCTCCTCCACTCAGAGTGAACGTGTTTGGGAAACGGGCCCGGTAGGAACCTCATTAGGGTGTGTGCATGTGTGTGTGTGAGGCTCACTCCCTGCGAGGTGCCCGCCTCATGCCCTCATGATGGGCCGACGCGGGCGAGGCCCGGTCTTGGGCGTACCGGGCATGGGCCTCCGTTGCCGACGGTGACGGGGAGGTGCTAACAGGCGTAGCGTGCTGTGGTTGAGATACCCAGCGCGGTGTGGATCCGTGTCGAGCGCAACTCCTCTACGAGCCCATAATTCACAGCGCTTTAGCCTTTTCTTTTTTTGTCAGGCCGCACGTGTCGCTGTAGCTGCGGCGCTGTCACACGGTACAGCACACTTCCCTCCTCGTTTGTCCCCCAGACTAAATTAGCTGGGATATGATGTCATCTCCTGTGGAAGTTGGGTATACTGCAGTATGTGGATAAATATTTCTGTCCAAGGTATGTACAATTACAACTCCACAGTTTTGATTTGTGATTTGTGGGCAGCAGTGTAGCGGCAGTGTGGCACAGTGGGTAAGGAACTGGGCTTGTAGCCGAAAGGTCACAGGTTCAGTTCCTGGATAGGACACTGCTGTCTCACCCTTGAGCAAGGTACTCAACCTCAATTGCTTCAGTATATATCCAGCTGTATGCATGGATGCAGTGTAAAAGTTGTTTAAGTCGCTCTGGATAAGAGCGTCTGCTAAATGCCTGTAATGTAAATGTAATGTAATCCAAAAATTCACGTATGGTTATAGTGCACATTCTCAGCTTTTATTGAAAGGATTTTGTTATAGACTTTGATTTTTCCATCACAGCACTTTTTATGCAGAACCCCTCCCTTTCAGTGCACCATAATGTTCGGTGTTTGGAACATGTTAATGTTATATAAATTAACGTAGCCATGTTTAGTACTTTGTTGCATATCCTTTGCGTGCAACGGTTGCTCGAAGTCTGTGACCAACGGACATCACCAGGTGCTGATATTCTCTGGTGATGCTCTGCCAGGCCTGTCCTGCAGCCATCTTCAGCTCCTGCCTGTTTTTGGAGCCAGTTGCCTCAAGTTTTAAAATGGCCTTTTGTGGAAACATAATGATTAATGTATACATATGCACATACACACATACTGTACATTTATCATTATATTTCCACAAAGGCCATTTGTTTACAATACATTGCAGTATATTCAGTCTATGCAAGAGAATCCAAACGCAAGCGGTCTCCATCTGCTTCTCATCAACAAGCGAAATATGGCCATGTTGTGCCCTTTGGACCCCGTATGGATTCCTTGGCTATTCGTAGGCTTCTGTCAGCGATGGGTCGTCCATCCAGATATCAAAATGAAACCGGTACCGCCCTTCAAAACCCTTCGGTCCGTAAGATTAGCCTCTCCGGGGACGCGGTTCGAGGGATTCTCTTCCGACAGGTCAAGGTGAGGTTAGGAATTCCGGTTCCATCTGTGCCGTCGATCGCGTGTGGATTTCAGTCATGTGACCGCGATGGACCTATACCGTAAATTAGAGTCGGGCTGTATTTATTGTCTGTACGTTGGCGTCTGGAGCTGGTCCGGTACATGTGACACACATCCTGAGGTGAGCGGGGGGGAGCAGCGTTCCCAAGCGCGATGCTCGCGTCACATGATCAGGGAGAGAACACCTCACTCAGCCAGCTGCTCAGACGGCGCAGGAGGACGCAACTCGGGTGATGTCACCCCCTTCGCATTTTGTAGAGCCCCTCATTGCGTCGGTCAGTCAGGATCGAGTCTCAGGTTACCCCCCCCCCCCCCAAAACGTCGCTGACTGCCTTGGGGGGGTCCCGGATCCTCCA
>NC_057933.1:83003824-83016324 GCF_018555375.3 Anguilla rostrata | reverse complement strand
AGGAGCATGGGACCATTTTCTCTGCTCTCTCGTGTCCCGTCGCTATTTATAGCAGGTTTCGCGTCTGACGCGGTCTCTTCCTTCCCGCGCTTCCCCGCCGCGTCCTTCGTCCGCTCCGTCTTGGAGCGCCGTCCCTTCCTGCCGCCCCCCCCCGCTGTTTTTCCGCGGCGCGGTTTCCTTCGGGGGAATTCGGGCCCTGATTAGGCGCCGTGACCCGCAGGAGCCCCCCCGCACGCTTTCACCCCCCCCCCCCCCGAAGCGCGGCGCCTCCTCATGTCCTGCAGGACCCGCTCCACTTTACTCGCGTGCCACTTAATTACATTCTACTTCGCCGAGGTGCCGGAACATTCCACCGGCACAAAGCAGCGCCAGGACACAACCCTACGCTGCGCTCCCGTCCCCCCGCCCCCCCACCCCCCCCATCTTCCCACGCGCCATACACAACCCTACGCTCTGCTACGCCTGTCCCCCTACCCCTCCCCCCAGTCTTCCCACGCACCATGGCACAAACCCTACACCGCTGCTACGCCTGTCCCCCCGTCCCCCACCCGTCTTCCATGCACCAGGACACACCCTACTCCGCTGCTACGCCTGTCCCCCCGTCTCCCCCCACCCCCCCAGTCTTCCGCACTTCCATGACACAACCCTACTCTGCTGCTACGCCTGTCCCCCCCCCCCCCCAGTCTTCCGCATGCGCCATGACACAGCCCTACGCCGCTGCTATGCCTGTCCAAGGCCGTTTCTCCCCCCCCCCCCCCAACCACCCCCAAGTCTTCCAGATAAGCCATCCCTTGTACTGTACCCTGGGAGAGAGAAAAAAAAAAGAAGCAGTTCAGCCCTTATGTAAATATTAGTATTATTATTCATTCTTTTAGCTCTGGTTCTCATCCCAGGCGGCTTACAAATTTCTGGAACCCATTTTATACGGCTGGGTATTTTCCACCGGAGGACGGCAGGTAAAGCAGATTGCTGAAGGGTACAGCCGTTCCGCCAAATATATGTTCTATTAAAGTGCGGTGCGCAAAAAAAATAAAAAATAAAAAATGAAGGGCTCTGTGAATTAAAATGAGGACGGGGGACTAACTAATGTAAAATGGACTGTATCTGATAAACAATCGCATGAATGTGTGTGTGTGACCGGAATAAATGCATGCTAACTAGGTGCTTTAAATTAGGGGGGCCTCCAGCAGGAAGGGGAGAGGGTCAGAATGGCAGAAGCAGGAACTCCACGGGAGAAATAATTAAACTCAACTCAACAATTAAATAAAATACAACACTGAAACATCTTGTATTTTAACCCTTTCGTCAAGTACGCAGTCGGGGAAATTTATGACACTCTCCACCGACGTGTCATTTCTAAATCTGTCCGCAAGATATAACTTACGCCACTGCAAAAGGAATCAATTTCTTATATGCGACGGCGCTTGTGAAATCGCAGGAGGGTGTTCCTGGTGCCTGAAGGGCGTGTGTAGCATAGCGTCCCGTGCTTTTGGCTCTCTCTCTCTCTCTTTCAGTTGGCCAGATGTCTTGTAATGGGAAGATTCCCTAACCCTCCCCTTTCTCCCTCTGAAAACTCGCGCCAAAAACCGCCGGCGTGTCTGAAGCTAACTTGCTTTATAACTTGTGCCCCGAGCCGCTGAGACCAAGGACACGAGGGTAAATGGCTCCCTATTCAGGGGCTGTTTAAGTGCTCGATGGCTAATGCCCTGTCAGGCTCAGGCTGATGTGCATTTAAAGATGTATCGAGTGTACAGTGTGTTGTGGATTGTGAATAGCGTGTCGGCTAGCTATCTACCGGCTTGCGTGAGCTTTTATGCTTTTAATGTATGAGCTTTTAATTGGTACGTTTTCCGCACTCCCCGTCAGGGCTCATGTTGGCCAGGGCGTTACTGTGATTGGAAACAGGTCCCCGACTGGGGGTTCCTGATTAAGGAACGGTTAAAGATAAATAAATAAACGGTCCGAGCAGTTTGTTTTCACTTCAGATTAGCGCGTGAGGTTCATGCGTTCTGTGTTTATTGCGTCTCTCTCTCTCTGCAGTTCTCTTGCCGCGCGCTCTGGTTCCTGCTTTGCGTAAATGTTTACCGAAGTCCAGGCAGATCGAGCCTCGGCCCCGCTGAGAGCGCTCGGCGCTAGCCGGCGCAGAGACGACGCGTGCGAGAGCCAGCGCGTGCTTTACCTCAACTGGAACGACCCCCCCGAATCAGCGTTTACCCTCCTCCTTCATGCGCAGACTTCCTGTATCAACAGCTCGTTTGCTTCGCTTGCTCAGGCCTGCGACCGTCTGGGAGCGAGGGGGTGGGGTGGAGGGGGGGGGGGGGGGGGCGCTGATTAAACTGAAATTTGATTGATTAGTGCACCACCGAGATGACACGCCTGAACTGCAGCTGAAGCCTGCTAGCTGGAATGCGCGCGGCCGGGCGGGGAAGGGAAATAAATGCATGGTGACTGCGCACTGTAAATATTATGGCTCCCGAGCCGGGCCAGAGCCGCAGCGAGAGGAGCCCACACTCGGCCCTCTGTGAGGAAGGGGGGTGCCGGGGGGGGCGGGGGTCGGCATAATGTGGCCTGACAGACACGGAGCACGCAGAACCATCAGCATGCATTCATTAACCCTTTAAAGAGCAAGGGGTTTCTTTTTTGGAATGTTTTTTTTTTCTTCAAAGTTCCAAGGCAGTGTTCTAGAACTCCATTAACACTTCGATCAACTGCAGTGATTGTGACATCAGCATTAGAATGTTCAGTTTAGAACATTCTGATCACATGTTTGTGACCTCACACCGTAAAGGGTTGAGCGAGCGCGGCCAGGCGTTATCGGGCCGGGTTCTGGCGCCGGTGCCGTCCTGTCGCCGTGGATACCTGAGCGGTTGTGAGCACACCCGCGTGGGATCGAGAGGCTGGGGGCCCTTAATGAATTTACCCCCTGCGCGCAGGCAATCTGCGGCCAGGGCTAATGTGGATGCAGTTAAAGCCCCCTCCTGGGCCAGATTAAATCGAACCACAGGCGGGGAGTTTTGGGGTCCTCCTCCGGGCCCCCGTAAGCGGGACAGGTCGCCGTCAGGCCCCGGCGCCCGCCCGTCACCTCAGATCACCGGGCTCGTCAAAGCCCCGGCGGAATCCCGGCCTGCGGTTCGGCGCTGAGCATCGGGGCCCTCTGAAAACCTGTGAAGTTTTTATTTCTGTCCCTAACTATTCACACCGCTGCGGCTGCCGTTCACCTAAAAACCTCCCTGTGACCGGGAGTGCACCCCACCTCCACCCTCACCCCCCAACCCCTCACCTCCATACCGCACCCCCCACCTCCACCCTCACGCCCCCAACCCCCTCACCTCCATACCGCACCCCCACCTCCACCCTTACCCCCAACCCCCTCACCTCCATACCGCACCCCCCCAACCCCCCACCTCCACCCTCACCCCCAACTCCTCACCCCCCAACCCCCCACCTCCACCCTCACCCCCCTCCCCCATGCCCCCACGTCTTCTCCTTCGTCCGTCATGGAAGGCGTCATGGTAACAGCTGTCTCCCTTGGCCGCCCCTGTCCCAAACTCCGTGCTGGACTGTGACAAGTTCTGATGGCCGCAGTCCCAGCTTCGACCCCGCCTTCCCCTCTCTCACGTCACCGTGGCGATGGAAGGGAGGGTCGGTGCCAGGCTGCACCTTCGTGCCCCTTTGTCAGTTAGCTCAATTTTTTTTTATTTAGTTCCGTGTTGCCAAGCCTCGTATCTTTAGCCTGTTGGTTACATTTCGACGGAAACTTCCGCCGTTCTTTCCTCCTGCTAATGAAGTCGATAGTGAGCGCCTAGCCGGGGAAAGTTGAGAACGGGTGACTCTGACCTCAATATGTCAGAGGGGGTTGCATTACTTAATGCCTGCTCAGCTTTGTTCTGAACAGACTGTCACAAAGCAGCTTCTAATTTTTTGCCCGCTGCTCCCCCCCCACCCCCCTCCGTCCCCTACCCCCCCTCACCCCCCGCCCCCTTCGTGCGAAGGGAGCAGGAGCACGATGCGTCGGGCAGAACCGGGAGCTGACTTCATTATGTCACGACGGGCTGAGCTCACTTCATTATGTCACGACGGGCTGATTGAGAAACCTGGCGTGGGTGTCTGCCTCCTCCGTGGGATACCCCCGTGCCCGCAAGCGCTTCCTGCAGCTGCTGCGTCTGCCTCTCCTGCGAGCGAATCCCTGAGCAGCCGGGGGGGGGGGGGGATATCCCGCTCAGGAGACGGACACCCACACCAGGTTTCTCAATCAGCCCGTCGTGACATAATGAAGTCAGCTCAGCCCGTCGTGACATACTGAAGAGATCTCAGCCCGTCGTGACATAATGAAGTGAGCTCCCGGTTCTCCCCGAATGGGGAGATGGGGGCTGCAGTGATGGGGCTCATCAACGGGGCTCTTACCTGAAAAAAAGAAAGAAAAAAACACGTGAGCTCAGAGACTGATGCCTGCGTTTGAGTGGGCTGGTCTGAGGGAGGGAGGGAGCGTTTGAGTGGGCTGGTCTGAGGGAGGGAGGAAGCGTTTGGGGAGGGGGGCTGGTCTGAGGGAGGGAGGAAGCGTTTGGGGAGGGGGCTGGTCTGAGGGAGGGAGGGAGCGTTTGAGTGGGCTGGTCTGAGGGAGGGAGGGAGCGTTTGAGTGGGCTGGTCTGAGGGAGGGGGAGCGTTTGGGGAGGGGGGCTGGTCTGAGGGAGGGAGGGAGCGTTTGGGGAGGGGGGCTGGTCTGAGGGAGGGAGGGAGCATTTGGGGAGGGGGCTGGTCTGAGGGACAGAGGGAGCGTTTGGGGAGGGGGCTGGTCTGAGGGAGGGAGGGAGCGTTTGGGGAGGGGGGCTGGTTTGAGGGAGGGAGGGCGTTTGGGGAGGGGGCTGGTCTGAGGGAGGGGGGGAGCGTTTGGGGAGGGGGCTGGTCTGAGGGAGGGAGGGAGCGTTTGGGGAGGGGGCTGGTCTGAGGGAGGGGGGGAGCGTTTGGGGAGGGGGCTGGTCTGAGGGAGGGAGGAGCGTTTGAGGGGGCTGGTCTGAAGGAGGGAGGGAGGGGGGGAGCGTTTGGGGAGGGGGCTGGTCTGAGGGAGGGGGGAGCGTTTGATTGGGCTGGTCTGAGGGAGGGAGGGAGCGTTTGGGCAGGGGGCTGGTCTGAGGGAGGGGGGAGCGTTTGGGGAGGGGGGCCGGCGTTCCCGTCGGCACCCTGCAGCGGCGGGCGGGAGCTTCTGGGGAGCGAGCGCGTCCGTCGGTTATCAAACCCGTAATTACTGTCGAACGCGGACGGCGGGTCGATGCGGCGAATCGATATCCCTCCCCCCCTCCAATCGCTGGGGTGCGGGGAGTTTCGGGGGGTGGGGAGGGGGGGGAGTTGCCAAAGTGTGCATCAACGGGCCTCTGGGGGCCCAACACGCACAGTCCCGGGGCCCCTGAATGATGCCAGGCTTGGGAGGGGGGGGGGGGGGCAGAGTCCTGTCAGACGTTGTGAATCATGGAAGACAAAGCTGCTGGAACAAACGGTCAGCCTGCCCTGGGGCGGTGGAGATTCCTCCGGGCTGGGGGGGGGTACTGAGGGGGTGGGGGGGACGCACAGCTCACAGAGATAGGGCCTGGCTGCCCCTGTCTCAGGCAGTTTGCTCTTAATTGAGCTGCTCAGTCAGCCACTGGCCTTGGGAGACACTCTCCACGTCACATCTCATGATCAACCTAAATTTCATCCACGGTCTAGGACTGCTGCCAGATCTTGTAAGACAAAAAAAGCATGTGTTGAGACATTCATACAGCCCTGGAAAGGGGGGGGGGGGGGGGATTGAGGCACGCGTGGGCGTGGGGGGGGGGGTGCTGGGGGCTGGGGGTGGATATGAAACAAATCACCAACTGGATGTTGAGCTGTGGGCGAGAGAGAGAGAGCGAGAAATAAAAGGGTCCAACTTCGGAGGGACATTTCCTTTGAAATATGCGGGTCGGGGCATGGCGATTGTGTTATTAGAACGGTTTATTAAAAACGCTCTCTCTCTTTAGCACAGCGATTGAATCAAACGGGGCCGGGCAGCAGACCATATTAATTTCGGTTTTGTGTAGCTTCGGGAAATTCGTCAAAAGAATGATGCATTTCCCTCTCTGGGCTTTGACAGGGGAATTCTTCATCACTTCCTGCATAACTTCCTGTGGACGAAAGGGGAAAACTGCAAAGCCATCCTTTCCACGCCGAGCTTTGGCACGCCAGGCGCCCTGATGCTATTGGCACCCCGCAAAGAAGAATAAATCACGTCGGCCGCCATCGACCAGGGCCTTAGTCACGAGCAGCCGCTCAGAACAACACATGGATTTGCTGCTTGCTTTGATCAATGTGAAGTTGTTCAGGAACCTTGACGAGGGAGACCGTGCGTGCCACGTGCCGCGCTTCGCATCACCGGCCGTTCCCCTCCAAAAACAACCGAGCGGAGCGTTGGTGGTGGGGAGGCGCGAGGCTGGGCGGAGCGTTGGTGATGGGGAGGCGCTGGGCTTGGGGGAGCGTTGGTGATGGGGAGGCGCTAGGCTTGGGGAGCGTTGGTGGCGGGGAGGCGCTAGGCTTGGGGGAGCGTTGGTGGTGGGGAGGCGCTAGGCTTGGGGGAGCGTTGGTGGTGGGGAGGCGCTAGGCTTGGGGGAGCGTTGGTGGGAGGCGCTAGGCTTGGGGGAGCGTTGGTGGTGGGGAGGCGCGAGGCTTGGGCGGAGTGTTGGTGGTGGGGAGGCGCTAGGCTTGGGGGAGCGTTAGTGGGGAGGCGCGAGGCTTGGGGGAGCGTTGGTGGGGAGGCGCGAGGCTTGGGGGAGCGTTGGTGGTGGGGAGGCGCGAGGCTTGGGCGGAGTGTTGGTGGTGGGGAGGCGCTAGGCTTGGGGGAGCGTTGGTGGGGAGGCGCGAGGCTTGGGGAGCGTTGGTGGTGGGGAGGCGCGAGGCTTGGGGGAGCGTTGGTGGTGGGGAGGCGCTAGGCTTGGGGGAGCGTTGGTGGGGAGGCGCGAGGCTTGGGGGAGCGTTGGTGGGGAGGCGCTAGACTTGGGGGAGCGTTGGTGGTGGGGAGGCGCTAGGCTTGGAGGAGCGTTGGTGGTGGGGAGGCGCGAGGCTGGGCGGAGCGTTGGTGGTGGGGAGGCGCTAGGCTTGGGGGAGCGTTGGTGGTGGGGAGGCGCGAGGCTTGGGGGAGCGTTGGTGGTGGGGAGGCGCTAGGCTTGGGGGAGCGTTGGTGGCGGGGAGGCGCTAGGCTTGGGGGAGCGTTGGTGGGGAGGTGCGAGGCTGGGGGAGCGTTGGTGGGAGGCGCGAGGCTTGGGGGACGTTGGTGGTGGGGAGGCGCGAGGCTGGGCGGAGCGTTGGTGGTGGGGAGGCGCGAGGCTGGGCGGAGCGTTGGTGGTGGGGAGGGCGAGGCTGGGCGGAGCGTTGGTGGTGGGGAGGCGCTAGGCTTGGGGGAGCGTTGGTGGTGGGGAGGCGCGGGGCTGGGCAGAGCGTTGGTGGGGAGGCGCGAGGCTGGGCGGAGCGTTGGTGGTGGGGAGGCGCTAGGCTTGGGGGAGCGTTGGTGGTGGGGAGGCGCGAGGCTTGGGCGGAGCGTTGGTGGGGAGGCGCGAGGCTTGGGGGAGCGTTGGTGGTGGGGAGGCGCGAGGCTGGGCGGAGCGTTGGTGAGGAGGCGCGGGCTGGGCGGAGCGTTGGTGATGGGGAGGCGCGAGGCTGGGCGGAGCGTTGGTGGGGAGGTGCGAGGCTGGGCGGAGCGTTGGTGGGGAGGCGCGAGGCTTGGCGGAGCGTGGGTGGCAGGGAGGCGCGAGGCTGGGCAGAGCGGTGGTGGTGGGGAGGCGCTAGGCTTGGGGGAGCGTTGGTGGTGGGGAGGCGCTAGGCTGGGCGGAGCGTTGGTGGTGGGGAGGTGCGAGGCTCGGGGGAGCGTTGGTGGTGGGGAGGCGCGAGGCTGGGCGGAGCGTTGGTGGGGAGGCGCGAGGCTGGGCGGAGCGTTGGTGGGGAGGCGCGAGGCTGGGCGGAGCGTTGGTGGGGAGGCGCGAGGCTGGGCGGAGCGTTGGTGGGGAGGCGCGAGGCTGGGCGGAGCGGTGGTGGTGGGGAGGCGTGAGGCTGGGCGGAGCTCGGGGCCAGCCACCATAAAATAAATATGGACGCTCATGAGGCAGACGAGCGAGGATCATCTGCTGCGCCATCTGCTCCCGCCAAACGCGCCGATGTAGCGACTCCGGAACCTTCCGCCAACGAGACCGCCGCTCCTGGGGGTGTGGGGGGGGGCTGTACAGCCCACGCCTCGCTCGTCTCGGCCACACACACACAAACAATTACACTCTAACACTCTAACGCATACACACACAAACAAGTACACAAGTACACACTCTAATGCATACACACTCAAACAAGTACACAAGTACACACTCTAACGCATACACATACAAACAAGTACACAAGTACACACTCTAACGCATACACACGCAAACAAGTACACAAGTGCACACTCTAACGCATACACACGCAAACAAGTACACAAGTACACACTCTAACGCATACACACGCAAACAAGTACACAAGTACACACTCTAACGCATACTCATGCAAACAAGTACACAAGGTACACACTCTAACGCATACACACGCAAACAAGTACACACACTAACACATACATATGCAAACAAGTATACAACTACAGTCACTCTAACGCATACTACTATTTCCACACACTAACACATACTGACACGCACACCACTCTAACACATACACACGCTAGCACATATTAACATATACACACACAAACACATACTGACACATACACACACAGTAACACATACACATGCTAGCACATACTAACATATACGCACACTAACACATACTGACACATACACACACAGTAACACATACACATGCTAGCACATACTAACATATATGCACACTAACACATACTAACAAATCCACACACTGACACATACTGACACACACACATACTAACACATACATACACTAACACATACTAACAGATAAGCAAACACTAACACATACACGCTAACCATACACACTAATACCTACACACACTAACACGTACACATAACACACAAGTATGAAGATGGAAACACATATGAACACTACCATACACGCATACAAAAAAACACAAACAAGGACACACATACACCAACATACCCATACAAAAGCATATGCAGAAATAAACAAATACACAAAACAGCACAAGTATGCACATAAACACACAAACAGAAGCACACTCTCACAAACTAGTGTACAGAGTCATACGGTAACACACAAACCCACACATATCCGAACATGCCCTCCCGCTCACGCATGTAGACAGACGCATTAACAAGAACACACAGGGGACCTGACCACGAGCGCAGTGCACATATGGAACTGCACAGAACGCACAGAAACAGATGCACAAACACACTGAGAGCCAGGAAGATATGATAGGACTGAACACACACACATACACATGCACTCACACGCACACACATGCACTCACACACACACACACACATGCACTCACATGCACACACACACACACACACATGCACTCACACACACGCGCACACACACACACAAACACATGCACTCACACGCACGCACACACACAAACACATGCACTCACACACACGCGCACACACACACACAAACACATGCACTCACACGCACGCACACACACAAACACATGCACTCACACACACGCGCACACACAAACACATGCACTCACATGCACACACACACACATGCACTCACACGCACGCGCACACACAAACACATGCATTCACATGCACACACACACACACACACACACACATGCACTCACATGCACACACACACACACAAACACATGCACTCACACGCACGCGCACACATACACACACAAACACACACAAACACATGCACTCACGCACACACACACACACACACACACACACACACACACACACACACTCGAAAGGGGACCTTGTCTTTCTTGATAATTCTGTTCCTGACAGCGGGTAATAGAACAAGTGTACATTTATGGAAAAAAACACACGCTGTTGAATTATACATTCTCCTTATGGAGGGTGACACAGGGGGAGCTCTCTGAATCAATCTCGATGCATGGATAGAATCGTACAGCGAAAAGAAAATGGCAAACATTGCTGGGGCCGGATGGCTTGATGCTCTCATAAATATATTTTTATGGTCTATCGCGAGTCGAATGGGGTGCAGGACTGCCCCCCACCCCCCGTGTATTCATAAACCCTTGTGTGTTGGACCATAAACTCTAATGCTCCACATTGCGAGTCATGAAATGGTTTTAATTTAATTAGCTCATACGTTTGAAGATCAATAGCTTGTCAATCGCGATGTAGTGTGCGGTATATCAGGGGTGTGGGGGGGGGGGGGGTGTGGGGAAAAAAAGAAAAGTAATTGATAGTCAAATCAGCCTGATCAAAGGGCAGCGTTTTTGGCCCAGGACGGAAATAGTCAGAATATTGTCTATTGCCCGTTCATGCTTTTCAATTCACAAAGTAATTTAATGTCAGGCTGGTGTTTATGACCCGACTCAGACTGGGTCCCCCATCGCAGATATCCCACACGCCTCCTGTTCCCCGCTTCTCCTGGCTCCTTCCCCGGCTCCGGCTCCCGAATGCCCTCGGGGCGGAATGCTGTCTTGGGATTCCGAGGGAGAGAGAGAAAGGGGCAGGCGTGGGGGGGGGGGTGGAGGACAGCTCCTAAACTATAGCCTGCTGTCAGCGGAGAGCTTTCAGAATGAGGGAAACCCCTGGAGGACAGTGAAAGGGAGAGAGGGGGGGGGGGGGGGGCGAATCGGCGGCGGCGGTGGGGATGTGCTTCATGGGTCCAAAACACCCCCAGGGCCCTCGTGCTCTGCCATCAATGGGCTGGATTCAGACCGAGCCCAAAAACAGCATTCCCCTAAATCCATAAAGTCCACAGATCCAGCCAGGCCTGCGCATTAAGGAGATTCACTTTCCTCCATACCCCAGGCCCCCCTCCACCCCCCCCCCCCCTTCTCCTCGCACACGAGCCAATTTGAAGAGGATCGATTTGCCTCAGTAAAACCACCCCATGTCAGTTTTTCTATAGTTCCATTTTTCTATTTGAAGTTTAAATTCCAAAACGTGAACTTTTTTTTCTTTTATATCGACGGTAGCTTCCTGCAGAACTGCAGAGACACTGCCATCTCCATCTCCATCTCATTAATTTTGATTCTGTTTCAGTTGGTATTGGACAGAGGTGGAAAGTCCAGGGGTCAGAAAGTAAAAGTCCTGCCAGTGGTTTCTTCTACCTGTGAGCTCAGCCAGCTGATTGGACTAATTAGATCTTGGTGCTAATTAGCAAATTCAGGTGAGTGGAACAAAACACTGGGAAGGACTTTTACGTTCAGGACCTGATTTTTCACTTCTGATCCTGGGTACAACTATTCAACTATACTGTGCCCTGAAGAAGTAACAGTAGAGCAAAATTTGTTACTGTTGCAGTTCACTTAAGGCATTTGTATTGACAATAAAAGATTAATATGAGACAAAAGTGCAGAAATTCAACTTTTATTTAATGGTATTTACATGTCTGGCTTTTAGTTAGATTGATTTTATTTAATTGTCACTATTTATCAGATTTATTTTATTCATTGATTTATCTACTTCTCTTTTTATTGTGTTTACCTTTTTTATTATGTTTCTTGTGTTTATGTCCTTCTAATACGCATATAAACTTCTTTTATGTCCTGTGTTCTATCTGACTTTATGTTAAGCAGTTTGAATTGCATCTTTTGCAAGAATTCTGCTATATAAATAAAGTCTGATTGACCGATTAATGTGTATTTGTTTTACAATTTTACAGAAAGAAACTGTTTTTGTGTTGATTCCCCCCTTTTGCAGCTGTGCAAAAATGAGTTAACAGATGACTGACAGGTGCTAACTGTTGCTCAGGTGTTTCCTTTTGAATGGATTGTTCACTCATAAAAGAGCAGGGATTGTTCATCTTGGTTTTTGCCATTTTTATCTGTTGAGATTGCAATTGGAGTCAGAGGTATACATCATCATGAAAACCAGGGAACTAACTATGGCAAAGAAACAAAACAACTAACATGTAAGCTGAGAGAACAGAATAATTCATTGAGAGGAACAGCACAGACACTGGGTACATCAATCACTGCGGTTTGGAAAGTCTCGAGAAAGGGAGGAACTGCTGGTGAACTCGGTAATAAACACCGTACGGCTAAGGAAGACAACTGCAGCTGATGACAGATGAATCCTAAGAGCTGTGAAGAAAAACCCTAGAACAACGGTCAGAGACATCACCAGCAGTCTCCAGCGGGGAGGAAGGAAGATATCACCAGCCACCGTAGGCAGCAGACTTCCAGAGCAGAATTATAGAGGCTACGCAGCAAGTTCATCATCAGCAGGAAGGATCGAAAAGGCCAGATCGGAGTTTGCCAACCATGCAGAGATGAGCCAGAGGAATTCTGGAGAAAAGTTTCACGGGCAGACAAGACCAAAATAAAAACTTTACCGAAGCGATGGAAATGCCAAAAGTGTGGA